>NW_024879673.1:35000-47500 GCF_900700415.2 Clupea harengus | reverse complement strand
AGCCGTGATGTATGTGTCCAGGTTGAAAAGTGTTCATTCGTATTGATTGGGACTGTGTTGAACAGCATGTCGTGTGTTGGCCATAAACCGTGCGAGAGGGACAGGATATTTATGCCCTGTGCTGTGTACATGCTAGAGGGGTTGTAGACTGTGTGTGTGTGTGCTCTTGCAGTTTCTCACAGGTGTCACATACACCCCATTGGTAGCAGCTACATGAGTGCTCTGCAGTGCCCTTCTCATTTCTCCTTCTTGCCTTTTTTCTCTCTCTCTCTCTCCCTCTCTTTTTCTTTCTTCTTTCTATCACCTTTCCCAAGTTCACATTTGCATACTCTCCCTTCTTCTCTTGTGCACCCTCTTTCACTGTGAGTCTTTCTTTCTTTGTCTCTCTCTCTGTGTTTCTCTCTCTCTCTCACACACACACACAGTCACACTCACACACACTCAGTCACACACACTCACACTTACACACAGTCACACACACACACAGTCACACTCACACACACTCACACACTCACACTCACACAGTCACACACACTCACACTCACACACTCACACTCACAGTCACACACACTCACACTCACACACTGTCACACTCACACTCTCTCACACACACACACACACACACACACAGTCTCACACACACACACAGGCACACACACTTCTCCTCTCCTCTTCCATTCTCCCCATTTTTCATTTCCCCCTTTCTCATATCCTTCTACTCATTCCTCTTTCTATTGCTTATATTATCCCCCTCTCTCAGTCTGCCATATACTTTGGGTGTGATGTTGGATTAAAGCGCCTATGCTGAGCAGAGCAGTTCTGCTCTACTGCCCTCGGGGGTCAGTGTGTGTGTGTGTGTGTGTGTGTGTGTGTGTGTGTGTGTGTGTGTGTGTTAATGACAGAGCAAATTGAGTGTGTGGAGCCCTGTAATCAGCATTCCTCCACTGGACGGGAACAGAAGGGAGTGAGGGGTGAGAGTTGGGCTTGGTGTTGTGTGGTGTGTGTGTGTGTGTGTTTCTGTGAGTGTGTGTAAAATGCAGGTGTGAACACAGCTCAGCAATGTATGCTAGGGATACATTCTCCCTCTCCCTCTATCACACACTCTCTGTGACTCTGTTTACTCCCCTCCCTCCCTCTCCAATCTCTGTCTCCACCAGCCTACATTCACAACAGTACAAGGATGAAGGATGAAGGTGATCTTGAAGGGGGGGTAGCCCTAGTGTTTGCTGTAATGCTAGGTATAGTGTGTGTGTGTGTGTGTGTGTGTGTGTGTGTGTGATTTGTGTCTGCAGAGCTACTGTACACTAGTGTCCTAAGAAGCAAGTTGTGTCATGACATGAGGCAATCATAGAGCTGGTCTAGACACATGTGTGTGTATTTGTGTGTGTGTGTGAGAGAGAGTTGTGTGTGTGTGTGTGTGTGTGTGTGTGTGTGTGTGTGTGTATAGAGGCCGATGTTCCTCAGCATCCTGTTGAAGGTGCAGCTGTGTGGCGATCAATCTGCTGCAGCTCTCCCAGGCAGCTGAGCTCAAGTGGCTTGTTGAGAAACAAACATTTTACAGAGCCCACTCTCTCTCTCTCTCACCCCTCTCGCTCTCTCTCTCTCTATCTCTATCACCCCCCCCCTCTCTCTCTCACCCACACACATACACGCCCTCTCACTCTTTCTCTATCCCTACATTCCCTTTTCTCTCCATCCTCTCTCTTTCTCTGTCACACACACACACACACACACACACACACACACACACACACACTCACACACAAATCTGCTAAACCAAAGTATTAATTAGCAGTAATAATGTGAGTAGATTTGTCCTGATGCGTGGAGCTTGTTTCTGCAATGACGGCGTAATTAAAGCGGCTCGAGTTTGTGCCTTTGATAGGCCCTCAGTGCAAAGCCTCTTTTCCAGCTCCAGCTCCCGCTTCATGCTCCCACCCCCGACTCCGCAGCCTCTAATGTCTAATTGGCTCCGACCCGCTCAGGCGTGACTCACAGGAAGTGATGCAGCGAGGCACCGTGAAATTATTTCCTGAAATTATTTATCTGAAGGATTTTTTTTCTTTTTTAAGGCTTAGCAGGAGCCACCAGTTGTGTTGGTTTGCGCTGGGGCCTTTTGTTAGCAACACGCTCTTGTGTTGGTGGGGGCCATTTTTGTGGGTGGCGGGGTATGGCGGGTGGGTGTCAGGGGGTGGAGGGGTGGCATGAGTGCCGTTGCTGCTGTTGCCGTGGCAATCTGAGGGGTGTAGGGCGACTCTGTGCGTGAATGAGGATGTGTGTGAGTTTTGCATCTGTATGTGTATGTGTACGTGTGTGTGTGTCTATGTGTGTGAGGTGAAATCAGCGGGTTGCTAATTAACTTGTATGTCAACGCCTCCTCACTCTCCCCCACATACACACCTCACACACATGTACACTCATCCGTCTCTTTCTCTTCCTCTCCCTCTCTCTCCCTCTCTCTCTCTTCCTCTCTCTCTCTCTCTCTCTCTCCCTCCCTCGTCTTCCCCCTCATCCTCTCTGAAGAGCTCATGTTTTATTCAGTGGCCTCTGAGTTGGTCCGAATGTGTCCATTTATCAGTTTCACACTCATGCGGAGTGTGTGTGGAACATTATCATTTGCTCTCTCATGGAAGGCATCTGTTTGTGCCTGGGCTGAATGGTCTGCCCACGTTTTAGATGTGTGTGTGTGTGTGTGTGTGTGTGTGTGTGTGTGTGTGTGTGTGTGAAGGCTGGCGTAATGGGTGTGTGTGTGAGCAGGTGCATTATATCTGTAGGTGTGTTTTTCTGAAGGTGAAAGAGTATTCTGCTGTGTTTGTAACAGTGTGTGTATATGTGGTATGTGTGTTTTGTGTGTGTGTGTATGTTCGGTCCACTAGACGTATGAGAATGTGTATGCATGTGGGTTTGATTGTGTGTGTGTGTGTGTGTGGGGGGGGGGGGGGCATAGGTGTGTGTGTGTGTTCGTCCTGATGATGAATGTAATAGTATGAGCAGGTTCCGATAGAGAGATTGAGCACAGGCTACACACACATTCATTTTTCCCCCCGCAGGAGGGGTGAGTCCAGGCAATCACAAACACACCCATACACACACACACCACAAACTCCCATTTATTCCCACCCCATCGGCATCACTGCGTCCATTTCTCTCTCTCTCTCTCTCTCTCTCTCTCTCTGTGTGTGTGTGTGTGTGTGTGTGTGTGTGTGTGTGTGTAGTCACTCCTCTCCTCCGCTGAGCTGGTGTTTCTGTGATTGCAGTGAAGCAGTCACTTATAGCTCACTGTCACTGTGCAAAAGCTTCTCCTCTCTTCTCATTCTCACTGATGGACAAATATAGCCAGCGCCGCCCTGCTGTTTTTAGCTTGCCCTTACCCTCCTGTCCACGTGATGCCCTGCCCTGCGGCCATCTTTGTCTGGTTTGTTTTGGGGCTTCACTCCTGAGGCACTCTCTCCATTCCCATCCTGGAAATAATAAGGTGCAGGAGAGATCCCTTTAGAGAACCATTTTAATAAAAAAAAGCTAGGAACTGCCTGGAACCTTTTTTTTCACTGTGAGAACCACACTGGTTTTTCAGTAATGGTTCTTTTTGGATGAAAAGATATTTAGTCCTTCTGATGATATATGGGTGTTGTTTATCTTTTATAATCTGTACTCCCTTAAATCCCATTGAAGCTGCTGAAAGAGATATGTCTTTAGGATACTTTGTAGTATTGTTAACATTCTGAAGTTGTGTTAACATTCTGATGCTATCGTTAAAGTAAATGACTCTTCTGGGATGTGAATACCAGAAGTCTGTTTTAACTAATCAGATAACCTCCAAATAGACAGACATGCCTTCCAGGACATTCGATTGGAGGGGGGATGGGTGGGGGCATGCTCATAGATAGTCTGGCAGAAGTTAAGAGAGCAAACAGCGCTGGTCATGGCTAACAGCAGCTTTAATTGCTTTTATTGGTCTTCCTACAGAGAGCACTACAGGGAGGTCCCTGCCTGTGCCAAGGGCCTGTTTCTCTGCCTCCTCCTCTCCCTCTCTCCCCCTCCTCCTCCTCTTCCTTTCTCGCTCCTCCTCCTCCTCTCCCCTTCTCCTGATGGGGTTCTGTTTGAAGTCTATTTATAAAGATGTTCCCCATGAAGAGGATCCTGGTGGTGATGGTGACCTGAGTCCCTGTCACTGCGCCCCCCTCTGAGTGAGTGCGTTAGTAAAGAGCACTAAAACATCCCCGCTCCCTTAGGTAAAACATCCCCGGTCCCTTAGGTCATCCACATGCAACCGGGTCACAAGGCGGGTGTCTCCTTCTTTTGGCCCGCTTTTAAATCAATGGACTGGATCCTTTCACAGTTTTACTGCAAAGATTTAAGAGTAAATTACAGTGGAAGTTGAAACAGGTTTTATTGACATGACTCTCTGTCTAAGGCCTGTTGCAAAAACAGTTTGAGGTTTATGTAAAGATTATACAACAGAAGCTGCTAATGGAATGGGTTTAGACAGATGAAAGCGTACTCACATACAGGCTGTACAAACACATCGGCATATGCACAGACTTACAGTGTACACACAGACTAGATAAGAACATTCTTAATTCATTATTTTCCTTAACTTGTGGATGTTGGTTAAGTAATGTTATGTTTATGCAGGAGCTTTATTCCCTGCTTGTAATAATGTTGGAAATTGTGCACATTTTCCCCTGCCAGAACTGTTTCAGGGCCATGTAGTAGTTATATATTGTAATCATAGGGCCATGTAGTAGGGTAGGGTTATTTTTCCAATGCTGCAGTGGAGTGTCCATACAGAGATTATTACACCAGACAGCGCACTGAATCAGAATCAGAATGGGATTTATTGCCAAGTAGGTTTACACCTACCTGTTTACACAGGTTTACACCTACTTGGAATTTTTTCTGGTGGGAAGGTGCAGTCCAGAAGAATAGAGTTGGCCTTGCCAGTTTTCACTCAATGAAAAGGCATTTCCAGCCAGACTAGCTGAGAATAAACTGGCGTGGGGAAGACGGACGCAGAAGTGGTGACCGTCTCGAGATGAAGGTCGAGTTGAAGGCATGAGGACTTGGAGGAGGCCCTTAAGAGTGTCGGAGAAAAAGAGCGAGAGATCAGAGTTGAGAGTCGAGACGATCAAACCCCGTCTGCTCAGTCGCTCTCGGATGACAGCAGCTTCTCGTCTTGGCAGGATCACACCAAAGTGCAAGAACACAGCAGACAGAGCAGAACACAGCAGAACAGAGCACACGCTCTAAACAGGTTCCTCTGATGTTCTCCCTCCCCTGTCTCTCTCTTCCTCATCCTCCCTCCTTCACCCTTCTCTCTCTCTCTTCTCTCTCTCTCTCTCTCTCTCTGTGGCTCGTTTCAACAAGCAAGGCACAGAGGACCCCTAAACTGAGATGATAGCCACAAACAGTGCTTCATGTCCTTCATTCTAGTAAGCGACTCGTACACACTGAGCCAACCGTCTGCATAAAGAGAACGCTAAACCAATATCATCACAGGGATAAGGGACTGCTTTAGGTCTCCATTCTGAGTTGAGTGAAATCTCAGAGAAGAAATAGGCTGAGTAGGATCTATGCCCAAGGCTCATGAGTATGAGGGTATGAGTAATGAATTTTATGTTATCTTGACTATGATGTATTAATGCGATTAATCAATGCCTATGCCTCATCAGGGACCAATGCTCCCAATTGAGCCTACCCTGTCCCCATTTACAATACACTCAGAGCTTGATGTGAATAGCAATGAAGTAGCTCTCAAAGAAATTGCAGGCTTGTGTTTTTTTATTTTTTTAAGAAAAGAAAGTTTCTCCTTTCCCTGGTAGAAATGGAGAGAGGGATGTTGTAAGTGCTTGAAAGACCACACACTAGGTGGTTGTGTCAGAAGTGTCAACAGCCGTCCTTTCCACCGCGAGAAGGGCAGAGCAGCAGATGAAAATAAAGGGTTACAGGTTTCAACCTGGGTGCTCAAGAAAGACTGGGCTCTGGGTTGAGAGAGAAGAAAGCAAGCAAGAGAATTTGACTTTTTAAAGCCTTTTATTGAACCTGCATGTGGATGAAAGGAAACCCAAAAAGACTACCATGTCATTGAATATGAACTACCTCACCACTGTGAACAAAAGCAATAGAAAACAATACGCTCTTCCCCAAACAATAGCTTCCGACTGAATGGATAAATGAACAAACGAGAGCAAAGTCACCTTCCGTGTTGGCACTTTACGACTGCTCATTTGCAAATGGCCATCAGTGAGGGGCCGCCATCATTTCCTCAATACATTTTATGGGGCGCGCTGTCCTCTCACCTGCAGCTGTCAAGGTCTCTGATGTGAGGGGTGTGTGTGTGTGTGTGTGTGTGTGTGTGTGTGTGTGTGTGTGTGTGTCAGAGAGAGAGGGGTGTGTATGAGAGAGAGAGGGAGGGAGAGCGAGAAAGGGAAGTGTGTGTGTCTCTACATCAGAGTGTGTGTGTGTGTGTGTCAAAGGTGTGAATGTGTGTTTGTCAGGGGTGTGAATGTGTGTGTGTGTCAGGGGTGTGTATGTGTGTGTGTGTCAGGGGTGTGTGTGTGTGTGTCAGAGGTGTGTATGTGTGTGTTGTGCCATTTTAACGAGCAAGAGCAGAGGGTAGGTGATAATTAAGCCCCTGTGCTTGCTAGCTGCAGTCAAACCCTCCAGAGGGTTGGGCTAGCGTCAGTGCTAATGCTAACAGACAGCCGTTCTTTTCGCCTTGTAGCTGGAGGAGCGGGTGGGGATTGGTGTGTGTGTGGGGGAGGGGTGGATGAGAGTGTGGTGTGTGTCTGTTTGGCTTAATGCCCCCGGGATGTGACGTTGAAATGAAAAACAAACACTTGCACAATTTATGTCTGCGTTCCACCACGTACAGTAATTGCCACATCACCACCACCCCGCCCACCCCCACTCCTCCCCCCATTGTCATCCATTTGTTTTATAGGCGTCTGCTGATTTTAAGCCACAAACGCATTACGACAGATTAGCCTTCAGTAGCCTGCACATGATCTGCAAAGGCTGCTGTAATTGGCTAAGTCCTGATGAGGCTGTCCTAAAGAGCGCCTGTTTTAATTACTCACCCCAGCGTTTAATCCCTGTTAGTAATAATGCACCAAATCCCAACAACAAGTATCGAGAACGACATGACCAGCCAAACTGAACAAGAGATGCAGCAAAGGGCTTTAGTTGCAAAACAACAACAACAACAGCAGTAGCAGCTGCAGCAGTAGCAGTAGTAGCAGCCAGAAGCTGCATTTCCCTTTACTAGGCTAATCTCATTGCTCATCACTTTGGCATACACCCAATTGCCAAATATACCATCTGGGGGCAAAGTGCACACTAGTGTTGCACGGTATACCAACACTGAGAAAGTACCACCAAACTGGAGTTTTGAAAATGGTACGATAGCAGCATTTTGAAAAGAATCGATCCTTTCATTATGCAGATGTGATATGATTTGACCTATTTGAACTGGCTGATAGGCATCTGTGTCTTTAAGTGCAGCGCTGACTGCGGTGATGTTGCGCTAGTGGTGTGTGTGTGTGACTGCGCTGATGTTGTGCTAGTGGTGTATGTGTGTGACTGCGGTGATGTTGTGCTAGTGGTGTGTGTGTGTGATTGCGGTGATGTTGCGCTAGTGTTGTGTGTTTGACTGCGGTGATGTTGGGCTAGTGGTGTGTGTGTGACTGCGGTGATGTTGTGGTGTTTGTGTGACTGCGGTGATGTTGCGCTAGTGGTGTGTGTGTGACTGCGGTGATGTTGTGCTAGTGGTGTGTGTGGCGTTGCGGGAAACACCCCTAACAGAGTTTGTAATATGAGCCGCAGCGAGCGTCGAGCAAGTGAGTCGAGAGCGACGGCAGAGGGAGCGGACCACCTTTTCCTTTTGTTCAGAGACTCGACTTGAAGAGATGGCAGCAGCTTCAGCAACACTTGAACTTATTGACCAAAGGGTGGGCTGAAGTGGAATAAGGAGATGTTTCACACGGCGGACGAAAAAAGCGAGCCCCTAAAAACAGCCACTCCGCTGAACAAGCGCTGTTTTAAGGTGTGTCACGCAAAGGCAGACACCATGTCAGACACACATCTTCACCTTTTTAAGGAATTTACAGACGACAAGTGATAGTTGACTAGTTCACTTCCCCTATGAAAAAGAGATGATCAAATAGCTTCTCTGCAGTAGTATACATTAATGATTATATTCATACATAGCCTACATATTTGCATACGTAGTGCTGAAAGTGTAGGCCATTAACATTCACCCATTTCCACTCACACTGAAATCCGTTACACCGTACAGCATACTAGTGATAAGGATGAGAGAGAGCGTGTGTGTCTATGAATGTGTATAAGTCTAAGTGTGTATGAGGTAAGTGTATGTGTTAAGAGTAAGTACGTGTGTGTGTGTGTGTGTGTGTCTGGACTGTGTGGTCGTGGGCTAGCCAGTCTACTAGTGCAGGGGTCCTTTCTCTGTAGCAGCCAGCAAACACATCGATCTACGGCTTCACGTGTGCACTTAACACACCACTGAACTCCTAGATTGGATATAGCATTGCAAGGGGTGAGGCTCTCATCAGTGCTGTGTGTGTGTGTCTTTCTGTAAGTGTGTGTATATGTGTGTTATCCATGTGCTTTGGTGTGAGTGTGTGTGTGTGTGTGTGTGTGTACTTCAGTGTGAGTGTGTGTTTCAGACATGTATGCCCACGCACGTATGTTTCTTCCATTTCCTGTCTGCCATCTCCTCATCCTCTTCCTCAGTGCTCGAGGTGAAGACTGGATGAAAGGGAGGGAAAAAAAGTGGAGAAAAAAATCCCCTGCTTCCTCTCTTCCCGTGCACGGCACACAGCTCCATCATCAAAAGCCACTGATGAATGCTGATTGGCTGGCACCGTGGCGATAGAGGAAGCATCGCGCGTTAATCAGCAGTGACAGCGCATCGGCAGAAGCCTGCCAGCATCTTTCTGTACCCACCGACACATTCCAGGGAACTAGTGGGTTGGTTTGTTGGGGGGGGGGGGGGGGGGGGGGGTTCGGCGGATGGTGTACTCGGCAACAGGCGACCCCACCACACCACCATCTCCCATCCCCCACCCCCACACAACCCCCCCCCTCAACCGCCCTACCCATCGTATGCCGAATCAGATTCCTAATCTAGTTAGAGTGATGAGCCCTAGCCTGTCTCGTTGTACAGGGGGGTCTGTTGTGTGTGTGGCTTACACACTGCCTTTCGTTCTGTCTGGCTGTTGAAGTCGACTGCTTTTGTTCGCAATTACCAGTTGTTGCTTTTTCTGTCACTCTTTTGTAAGTGACAGGAATTGCTTTAGCCACTTCAGCACACGAGCGCGATGTGTTGCAAGTGCCCTTGTAGATTCCTCTCCGTGTGAATTAGAAGATGGGTCGTCTAAGATGGGTTGTATTAGATGTGACTTCATCTACCATTTGGGGACTACCCTTCACGCGCACACCGGTCTTTCATCTTTCCTCCCAGGAGAGTTCGGCTTCCACTCGTTCTTTCTCTTTGTTGCCTCTTTAGAAGTCTCTTTGTGTCTTTGTGTTCTGGAAGGCGCGAGCTCAGGCGTAAATATAAACAGCTGTGACACGAGGAGCACTTCAGCGCAGGTCCGCAAACGTTCATGTTTGTGTTCGTGAGTCAGAGTAATGACATGGAGCATCTTATTCCTCCCTCATCTCCTCCAACACAATCCCCGTCATGTACACACACGCACACACGCACGCACGCACACACACACACACACACCACACAACACACCGAAAATGGCCCAATCCTAGCACAACCATTTGATCCAACTCACACGTCATCAGAAACACTTGACCAGGAAGTGTAGCTCATAGGCTAGCACAAGCATTGAACTAGCAGATTGCAGCCAACACTCTGACCATAGCATTGGACCGGCGTAGAACAGCACAAGCATCGGACTAGCAGATGCAGCCAACACTCTGACCATAGCATTGGACCGGCGTAGAACAGCACAAGCATCGGACTAGCAGATGCAGCCAACACTCTGACCATAGCATTGGACCGGCCGGAGAACAGCACAAGCATCGGACCAGCAGATGCAGCGACCCATCCACTGGAGTGGCAGAGAAGCGTACAAGCATCAGACTGGCAGGTGCATCTAACACACTGATCATGCATTAGTCATTTGTTACGGACGATAAGGAACCCTGAGCGTTATTGCAGCCTGACTGCGTTGTCTAGGGGCGTTTAATATTTCATAGCAGAGAAAACCTCCTCGGCCGCTACTTTAAACAAAACAAACTGAACGGAAATCATCCTGCCTGCTATCATACACACTGGCCCTACATGGGGCACTTGGACCTGGGAGGTAGAGTGTGTGGATGAGTGTGTGTGTGTGTGTGTGTGTGTCAGCTTGGTTGGACCCTCAGAGAGTGGTCACTCGACAACTGGTCCTTGACCGTCCCAAGCGGTGGTCTGTTTGGAGTTTAAGTGTCCTGTATTCGGTGGTGTAAATCCAAAAGCGGTGCGGATCGGAGCTCAACTGCCACAGGGTTTCCCCAGGACACAGGTGTGCCAGCGACCCCAAGGGAGTCCATAAACCTCCGCTCCCACAGAAGGCCTCACCTAACTGTGTGCCACGATGCCAGGGCAGGTGTGCCTTTACCAATTAGGCCCAGGAAGTGACATCGCTGAAAACCAATTTTCCCCACCGTGTGACCTAAGCTCTCCTAACACGCTGAGCTAGCGGACACAGACAACACACGCCAGCGCCTGTGTCTAGCTCCTAATGAAAGTGGCTGGCCTATCTCAGAGGGGATGGCTGGGTGTCAGTAGGGCTGAGGTGAAGGGAAGACAGGCATGCCCAAGAAGGCTTCTACCCTGCAGCAGGACTCACACTCACAGAGACGTTGCAGAGAGAATCGATTCCCGCAGGAGGCTTAGGCTGTGTGTGTGTGTGTGTTTGTGTGTGTGTGTGTGTGTGTGTGTGTGTGTGTGTGCACCCTGAATTCTTCATCTGGAGGGTTTGCCTGGAGGGGTGGATCATCTCATTCTAGGGGGTCACTGCAGTGTGTTTTCTCCTACTGTGCAGATCGAACAGAGCTTTCGCTCTCTCTGAACACTTCATTTAAAGATTCCAGATGGACGTGTGTCAGTCACTTTTTATGCACGTACACACACACACACACACACACACACACACACACACACACACACACACACACACACACACACACCACACACACACACACACACACCAATTCTCAAATATATATTTTTCCCACTGCACTCAGCATTAATCATTAGTTCAGCAGGATTATTTCCCTGGCCTGGCCTGGCCTCTGTCAGTCTGCTGGAAGGCCCTGGTCAGACGGCGCACCAGCAAGAGGAAGCAGCGCCACAGTATAGCTGCTCTTTAAACCAGCGTGGCTTCAACTGAGCAGGCACTGTGGATTAATGTGGAGAGGCATGTCGGACGCCTCAGAGCACTAAAAGTGTCTTTGAGAGAGAGAGAGTGTGTGTGTGTGTGTGTGTGTGTGTGTGTGTGGGTCTGCAAAAGCAACCTCCCTCAGCTGCCCACCCAGAATCCTTTGCAGTGTCTCATGGATCTTTCTCTTCACTCTTTTTCTCATTTCCTGCCTCGCCCTCTCATTCAGTTTGTCCCTTACTTCCATCCACATTGCCTCACGTCTCTCTCTCTCTCTCTCTCTCTTACACACACATGCACACACATACACACACACCCCCTATCTCTCAGAATGCACTATCTGAACCATCCATCAGAACTGATTCTATCAGCGCACTGCCTTCGGCCCCCTGTGCATCTCTCCTCTCTCCCTAATCTTTCTCCCTTTTTTCCTCCTCTCTTTCTTCCTTTCCATCTCTCTCTCTCTCTCCTCTCTCTGCGGCTATACTCTGCCTCTCTCTCTTTCTCTCTCTCTCCTCTCATGGTTTAGGGAGGGGAGGGGAGGGGAGGGGAGGTCTGGCTCAGTTGAAAATTCAGAGTTTTCATTCCATCTCTATTTTCATGGCCCTCCACCCCAGTCGGTGCCAAGAACAAGCTTTTAGCTGGCGGCTGGAGAAAATGCGCCTGTTCATTCGTCCATCTACTGTCTCCAGTCCGGCACTCAGGCAGTGGCCCTGCTCCTGTTTGTGTCTGGGCTTTGGGGAGGTGGCTGCCTGAGCCGTGAACTGCAAAAGACTAATGCCATGTCATGCAATTTCAGAGTGAGTGTGGGAACAGGGAAAGAGTTTGTGTGTGTGTGTTGTGTGTGTGTGTGTGTATGTGTGTGGAAGCGGTTTTGGCAACCGACTGTTCTTCCAAAATGCTCTCACCAACACAAACTGATGCATGAGGCTGGGAGCTCCATTTAGGGATTCTTCTGTGATGGCAAACAGAGATTAGGATTATGCCCCCTGGCGTCCCATGAGGAGAACCAGCTTCTGCCCTTTTTGGCCCTGACTTCCCGGTGTGGTGGACGCTCCGGGTGGTTGACAGATTAGTTTAAGCTCCCACCGAAAGAAT
>NW_024879673.1:12500-25000 GCF_900700415.2 Clupea harengus | reverse complement strand
CACACACACACAGGAAATCAATGCCTATTAAACCCTCTCATTTATTATCATTAGCATGGATAAAAGTTTGATGCCTCTATGAGTGGGGCCCCTGAGTCACCCGAGGGGTCCTTGCAGTAGCTGGATCAAATCTAGAGCACTTCTGCGTACCCAGGTCTCGCATTGTATCCGTGACGATCACGGCTCTTCCGCATTTTAGGTCTCATGGGCTTTCACACTCAGTGGCATAGAATGATCATTACCATCACTACCGTGCAGTGCGAGTGTGAGTGTGAGACTGCCCTGTTCACACGGTGTGGCTCGCTACGTCTGCGTTGCAGTTTTATGCTACGAGTCAACGCTGTTTCAGTATTCAGTGGGTCAGCACCTTCATCCAGTGTGGGGGCCCTTCATCACTGAACAACTATTATTTATATATGGTGAACAAGCGTTGCATGTTCAACATGCATTTAACAATGTTTATACGTGCTGTGTGTGTGTGTGTGTGTGTGTGTGTGTGTGTGTGTGTGTGTGTGTGTGTGTGTGTGTGGAGGTGGCTCACGGATTTCAATCACTGACCTCCCAAATTTCACTCATGTTAACTTGACAGGAATACTCTTGGCTCTCCTCCCCCTCTCTCTTCCCCACTCAATTGCGCCAATAAAACACATAAAACATTAAAAACCACCAACCGGCAAGGTTTAGTTTAGTAAAGATGTGTTAAACCTCTCTTTCTTCCTCTTTCTCCCCGCCTCGCTTTCTCTCTCTCTTCCTCTTTCTCCCATTCCCTCCATCTCTTTTCCTCTCTTCGTCACTGTCTCTGCAGCCCTGTCTGTCTCCGTCTCCTTCATTCTGTACCTGTCTGTCTCTGCAGCCCTGTCTGTCTCCGTCTCCTTCGTTCTGTACCTGTCTGTCACTGCAGCCCTGTCTGTCTCCGTCTCCTTCATTCTGCACCTGTCTGTCTCAATGGATCAGTGCACACCGATGTACCCCATACTCACCGATTGATTTCTCGATGGAGACACGGTCATCTTGATGGAAACACGGCCATCTTAATGGAGACACCGTCCTCATGTTGTCTAATGCCTGTGATGCAAAGAAGTGGTAGAAGTCATTACAGTCAAGGGCAAACCTCTCCTTATGGAGAGAAAACCTTGAGCTTCAGACTTATCTCTGATCCTAACCACTGGTCCCCCCCCCCCCTGTTTACCTGTAGAAACCGCATCATAATCTTATCTTATATTAATCATCTTATCACCACTGTCCACATCACCTTAACTGTGATCAGCCTCCTCTTGCCTGTTTAAACATTATCTTATGGATCCTCACTACCACTACCGTCATCATTGTCGACGTCATCTTCGTCATCTTCATCTTCGTCATCGTCATAGTCATAAATATCACCAGCAGTATCATTACGCTAACTTCAGTGCACAATATGCAGTGTAAAGCAGAGTGCAGGGGAGTCAGCTGAAGAACACCACAGGGCCATGTTTCCAGAATCTTCTTCTGTTTTCCGTTGCATTGTCATTCTCATCATTCCACTCCTGTCTCCAGGGTGACGGATGCATAGCAGAGAGAGTTTCTTGGCACACAAGTGCCATGCTTTCCCTAGGGTTAGACAGCTGCCTTCAAACACACACACACACACACACACACACACACACACACACACACAGACAGACAGACACACACACAAACACACACACACACACACACACACACACACACACACACACAGGGACACACACAGACTTACACTGATGCATAGTCACGCACATACATTCACACACATACTTTTCACATTTACACGCCACACATTCGCATGCGCACACACTTACACACTGCATATACACTCACTCTCTCTGTCTTTCACACACACACACACAAACACACATAAACGCACACCACACACATAAACAGACCACACACACCTACACATTTTGTGATGACTTTGGTGTTCCTTTCTTTTTCTATTCTGGATGCCAGTCTTGTTTACATCACAGCCGATGAGATTGAAACCTCACCCATGGGTGACAGGGCTGGGGTGAGCAGACTGGGCCATAACTCTGAGGGTTTAATACATATCATGGATAGTGGCAAACCCGTGGTAATGATATCTTTGCCCCCTTAGGTCAGATTATACAATTTATGAATTCCTGATTGAACAATTGGCACTGCGAGTGAGTGAGTGAGTGAGTGAGTGAGTGAGTGAGTGGGGATACGCTGGCACAACCCCACTTGGACTCTTCACCGCTAGTAATCACTCCGTGGTTGATATACTTCTGCCGGTGAGTTGTGCTTTGTCAACATTCCATTGTTTTGAAAGCGAGTGAGAGAGTGAGTGAGGAGAGGGAAGAAATATAGTGGGGGGAGTGTAGGCCTACAAATGAACATGGAACATGAAGACAGGTGAGGGTGCAAATCAATGTGCACAAATAGCCTCTCTGACTCAACTTGACCTCAGAGTGACAGTATTCATTGCTTGGCAACGCTTGGTGCCAGAAACAAAGGTTTAAACTATTGTTTGGGGGCGGAGAATAAATAAACAAAAAACTAAATCAAATGTAATTTGGTGACCTCAAATTCAATGAATCGGTAGGAGAGCTGTTGTTTGAAAACAGTATGACAGTCGTTCGTCGCGCTGGTAAAGGACATCCGTCCCAGTTGTGATTACCTGCAGCACACATGACACCTGAATCACGCCTGTGAGGATATCCTTTACCCACCTCATTTTCTCTCCTGTCATATTTCTTAATTAACTGCCATTTTTAACGGTCGCTTCAGTTCATTAATACATCATCAAATGGAGCCTTCACTTAGTCTAATGCAGTATTCTAATCACATATTTGTGTTCGTACTCCTTAAAGGGTTACAGTAACCATTGAGGGATGAATATTCAAATTAAACTGAATGTTATTAATGATATTAAAATTAAACTGAATGTTATTAATGATATTAAAATTAAACTGAATGTTATTAATGATATTAAAATTAAACTTGCATGCAGTGGAATCACAGGACTCCCAAAGTAAGAAGAACAGTGTTCTCTGTCCACGACCTTTGAACTTCTCTGCATGTTCTCAGTCTGCTCCAGTCTGTGTCTCTGTCTTGCCTCATTGATCTCCGATCATCATGAGTCCACTGATGAGCTCAATCAGATGTATTCAGATCATTTTGCACAGGAAGAGGTCTATTTATACCATACCTCTGAGCAGGATTTGAAAGAGCGTGACCAGACTGTAGAGCGTACAGGTGTGTAAGTGACACTGAGCCTTTCTCTTCTGCAGCGTAGAACTGCTGCACGTCAAAAATGGGATGGTCTGAAATGTGATCAAAGATGCTGTTGCTGCTGTTTTTCTCCTAGTTTGTTCGATATCGATGGACATGTTTGGTTTAGCGCACAGGGGCTTTTGTTGACATGCTGTAGGTGCCTCAATAGGGTGGTCCTGTCATTGGGCAGAGTGATTAACGAGAGTTGATTTATTAATGAATGGATGAATCAACCAATCAAAGCTGTTTGCATTGGAGCTCGGAAAGCACTTCATCATGGTTGACGGGAGCGCTGACATGCTGATCCGACCGCAACCAGCGTTGATGTGAGCAACATGAGGACTCCTGGAGTGTGTGTGTGCGTGCGTGTGTGTGTGCGTCCGTGTGTGTGTGAGCGTGTGTGAGCCATAAAGGTTGTACACATTGTTTGATTCATAGGCTGTGTGTGGTGGTGGGTCTGTGTAGCTGTAATGCCATGATGTGGACATGATGAATGGCTGTGAATGGGTCTGATGAAGCTTTAAGTCACCCAATATTTTATTGCACTGACCTCATTATGCACAATAAGCACACACGCACACACACACACACACACACACACACACAGACACACATAGACACAGACACACACACACAAGCACGCACGTATAAACACTTGGCAAAGAATGATTTGTCTTTTCTGTTTGCCTACAGCAGAAAGGTCTAGCACAAATTCTCTCAGACACACACACAGCCACATACACTGGTACACAAAGTCTCACAAGAATTGTTCTATTGTCTGTTTTTCTAGCCTGCAGCAAGACTTTACACACACACACACACACACACACACACACACACACACACACACACACACACACACACAATAATGTGGACTCATAGCACTGTAAGTAAGGACCAATTAAAAGTTCCAGGGTCTGATCCAGTGCTGAATCCTCATAGGCTGCTGAGCTGAGAGCTGCCTTACCCGTCTGAGAGACACTTGCTCCGGGCACTGCCCTCCTTTCTCTCCCCTTCGCCTCTTAGAACCAGCACGCACACACACACACATGCACGCACACACTTTCCTGCACACATGCACACTCACAAAGCATACACACAACGTATCTGGTTCATTACTACTTCCTATTCTCTCCCCATCACACACGCACACAGGCACACAGGCACACACGCACACACGCACGCACACACACACGCACGCACACACACACACACACACACACACACACACACACACACACACACACACACACACACACACACACACACACACACCACACACACACACACACACACACACACACACACACACACACACACACACACACACACACACACACACACACACACACACACACACACACCCAGAGCAAACCTCCCTGTCAGATGGCGCAATAATTACCAGCAATCCTTTCCCATGTGACCTCTGTGACCTCATGATCATCTCTCTCTCTCTCTCTCTCTCCCTCTCCATCTTTAAGGCTGTCTGCTTGTGCTGCCCTGTCAGTCCAGCCCTCCTCCACCCATCCTTCCATTCATCCTTTTCTACAGGATCTCCCAGAGTCAGTAGAGCCATAGTGGGCTTTCCAGAACTTCTCATATTCACAAGCAAAGCACTCAGAGAAATAGTGAGTGATGTGATGGACATAGTGAGTGATATGATGGAGTAAGTGATGTGATGGACATAGTGAGTGATGTGATGGACATAGTGAGTGATGTGATGGACATAGCGAGTGATGTGATGGACATAGTGAGTGATGTGATGGACATAGTGAGTGATGTGATGTGATGGACATAGTGAGTGATATGATGGAGTAAGTGATGTGATGGACATAGTGAGTGATGTGATGGACATAGTGAGTGATGTGATGGACATAGTGAGTGATGTGATGGACATAGTGAGTGATATGATGGAGTAAGTGATGTGATGGACATAGTGAGTGATGGGATGTGATGTGATGGACATAGTGAGTGATGTGATGTGATGTGATGGACATAGTGAGTGATATAATGCGTGTATAGATTGGTGTGTCCTCTTAGTTTGTGTTTAGGAGCATTTTCCTGCATTAACTGGGGCAATTGGGCCAGTGCTTCACATTTACATTTAGTCATTCATGTTATCTCTCTCTCTCTCTCTCTCTCTCTCTCTCTCTCTCTCTCTCTGTGCTCTCCATACTGAAGAAATCCACTGCCTCCCTCCCTGTGATTAATTATTAACCATTCTCTCAGCTCACTCAAGTTTCAAGTTGGACACCACACACAGAGTAATTGGTCTCTATCCACCTCGATTCAAAGACGAGGACCGACTACGTGCCAGACTTCTGACTGTGGTAGAAAAGGGAGGAAGAAAATTGTGTGCAAACCCACAACACGTAATCACAGGTACTGAATCCAAGAGCTTTCAAACAGAAGAATAGAGACATGCCACACACTGCAATCAACACTTCTAAATGCTTGTGGAAGCATCACCTGCAGCGTAAAGTCTTTCTGTCTTATTACTGAAAAACAGAGAGCTGAATCTTAGGGCTAAAGACTCCGCTTGTATTCTGACTGAATAGAGATAGCTGTAGTAGCACAAGCTCCATGGAAGGCTAGCACCCAGGCCAGCGGGCATCTGAAGCCCAGGGAGGGGTGGAGTGGAGCTGGGTAGGATCTTCTCCAGATGCCCCGACTCCCATTCCTCATGCATATTTAAACACAAATGTGAAACTGACAAATGCCCTGTTGACTAACTGTCGTGGCTAATTAGCTCGCAGTAATTGGGCGCCGTGCGCCTTTTTCCCTGTGCTTGTCCCTAGTTTAGCCTGGAGACATGTAGAGGGTAGAAAAGAGAGGGAGAAAGAGACAGAGCAAGGGAGAGAGAGAGAGAGAGAGAGAGAGAGAGAGAGACAGACAGACAGACCGACCGATCAAGTGAGGCAGAGAGAGAGACGGAGAGACAGACAGACAGACAGACTGGATTAGTTGTGTCTGACAGACTGATCTACAAGTAATGGAGCAAAAATGGTCCCAACTAAGCCTATCAGGACTGATAACACTAACACACGGATACACAATGTTGTTCAATTCAGCTTTATTCCAATAAAATGCACATTACCCAGCTCTGGCCTGAGGCGATGGTATATTTCTACACTTCTACAGCCTTGGCTGAATGCACTGCCATTGTTAGTGTACACATCCACCGCACACTTCTCTAATGTTATTCCAGCCGCTGATGATTAAAATTGTGCCCGTCGGATATGTCATGGATTCTTAATGCCTCCTGACTGGTAGATTTGCGTAAGCTTATTGTCATCTGACTCCTCCAAAAGATAATTAAACCACGTGTCATTTCACCGGGTTCATTTAATCCTTTTCGCTCCTAATCCCCCGCGTCCTCCGCAGATGTAAAGCTAGCGGTGGGTTGACTTAGCCGACGGCCACCGCTGTGCCGTGCGGTCAGAGAGAGGGAGAGCCGAGAGCTGGTGAGACACAGGCCGACGTTAAACATCTTGCCTCATTATGGGGATAATTCAGTCTGACGTGGGAGCAGAGGAAAAGAGATTATCGCCTCAGACGACTGAACACTGTTTGACACCTGTGTCAGCTCTGGGCACACACACACACACACACACATATAGACAGACAGACATGGACGCACACCACCCATACAGACATATAAATGCACAAAAATTCTCACACACACACATCCACACACAAACAAACACGCTAATATCGTCATCAACATATGATGGATTTAATGGAGTTTGATGGAGAGAAGCACGTCATTAGTGTGAGTCTGAGTGTGTGTGTGTGTATGTGTGTGTGTGTCGGTGTCTGTGTAACGTTGTGTCCTGACATGTAGAATGGGAAGAGATATGTGTGATTGGTGTGAGAACAGAAATTCGTTCCATGGCATCTGTGTCAGAAATGCATATATGCGCTTGCACACACTCACTCACACACACACACACCATGACTCACTGGGTTCCATTTAGACCCCGCTGAGGAAGTTGAAGACTGGGAGAAGGGACTGAAATAGATGGTGTGATTTCTCATCTCACGCAGAGGGAGAGATGGAGAAAGGAAAAGAGGCACACTCCTCATTCCTTTCCAACAGACAGATGCTTCACATTCATTCCTACACCCCTCTCTCTCTCTTTCTCTTTCTCTCTATCCTTGTCTTTTTGTGGAGCTCCACTCTGCAGTGTTGTTGGTTGTGTGCTGGGCGTTGGGAGGGGTAAGGGATTGTGCTGGTTTGGATAATTAGTTTCTTAAGTGAACTGAAAAAATGAGCTCATTTTGAGTCGCACTGTTGCTTTGAGACTGGGTTCAGTGTGTGTGTGTGTGTGTGTGTGTGTGTGTGTGTGTATTTGTGTATTTGTGCGTGTGTGTGTGTGGTATTGCTGTTTATGTGTTTCTATGTGTGTCCTATATGTCTGCACATGCTCAGATGCATGCACATGTGACACCTGAGTGTGTGTGTGTGATAGTAACAGAAGCTTTGTCTCCGATGTTACCTGAGCTCCATGAAGGGATGGCACACACCACCTAACACAGCTCACGCTGTGCACAACCATGAAGTAAACATACATGTATATTACATTCGTGTGTGTGTGTGTGTGTGTGTGTGTGTGTGTGTGTGTGTGTGTGTGTGTGTGTGTGTGTGTGTGTGTGCGAGGTAAAGAGAGAAAGAAAGAAATAGTGATGGAGAGGTGAATAGGTTATCATTAGGCCCAGCATAGGAGACATCCATCACACTAACAACCACATACACACACACGCACACACACACACACACACAAACACACAAACCAGTGCCCAGCACAAGAAGCATTTCTAAAGGGCAAAAGCTTTGAGGCACTCTCGATCATGGGCGCCTGAAGGACACGTTAGAACGCAAGTTGGCATTTTGAGATTGGGTGTAAAAGGCTATTTGATATCCAGTCACATCGCTGTAAAGTTCACACAGATTCTTCAAATGCAAAATGCCCTGTGATGTTTATCACACGCAAGAACAGCCCTCTGAGGCACTGCTATGACTGACTGACTGACTGACTGACTGACTCTGGTGTGTGTGTGTTGCCCTTGGGGTCCTAGTTGTTTGGGTCCTATGCTAATGCTAACTCCCTTGTGTATGAGAACAGGTGTTCTGTATCATCATAATGCCATCGTCCAGCTGGAGAAGCTCAACTGCTGTTTCAGACCACTAACTCAGACCACAAACAGTATTACATGACACCTCTCCGTGAGTGTGTCTGTATCTCTGTTTGTGTGTGTTGTGTGTGTGTGTGTGGTGTGTGTGTGTGGTGTGTGTGCTTGTGTCTGTGCGCTCCCACTTTTGCACGTCTCACTGTGTGTGTGTGTGTGTGTGTGTGTGAAAAAGACTCTTGAGACTGAGATTGTTTTATTTTTAGGATTCTATCATTATTAGTGATTTACTATGCTCCAGTGGTTTGGCAAACACTATATTGGACAGTCAGGCAAGTAAAGCTGCTTTGAATTGAAATGAATTACACCGAGTTGATATGAGAGAGAGAGAGAGAGAGAGAGAGAGAGAGAGAGAGAGAGAGAGAGAGAGAGAATGGCTGTATTGAAGGGAGCTCACCAGGGCTTGGTTGAGGATGAAATGATAGATGAGGAGGGGAAAAGGAGGAAGTGGGAGAAGAGAAAGGGTACTGACATGAAACGGAGAAGGAGGGTGACCTGAGAGATTGAGTCTGTGTGAGAGAGACAGAGAAAGTGTGTTTGTGTGTGTGTGTGTGTGTGTGTGTGTGTGTGAGAGAGAGAAGAGAAGAGAGAGAGAAGTGTGTGAGGCAGTGAAGTAGTGTCGCCAGCCTCACAGTCGACTGATTGGCGAAATGAATCTGGTGCTCATTTATTATGTATTACTTTACTCAGGAGCAACCACAGGTAGGGCAAGAGTAACACACACACACACACACACACACACACACACCCACACACGTGTACATGTTTACACATAACTCGTATTCATCACACCTATGCACCCATTCACACACACACACACACACATCCGCTCACAAACTGTCATTGTATAGCCTCCGATCTCAACATGTCTGGAATACCATACGTTCTACTCTGTAGGGTTCTATAGGTGTGTGCTGGGTGTGCTTCAGTTATCTGTGGATCTGCCTGGATGGCCAGTGTAGGGATGGGCTGGTTGTAGAGTTATGTGAGGTGCAGGTCTATGCTGGAACACTGTACTGTTTTCTCCTGTAGGGATCTGTGTGTGTGTGTGTGTGTGTGTGTGTGTGTGTGTGTGTGTGTGTATTGTACCAGTGCCTGCTGAGAGATAAGGATCTCTGTTAGGCCGAGTTATGTGCAGACTCCTGTTCTGGATGGCTGCCCGGGGGTCGTGCTGAGGGGTGGGAGTGGGGGTCGTGTTTCTTCTGTGTTAAAGCCACAGCCATTTTCCTCCACTGGGCATTGCAGCTGTTAGTTCCCCCGCTGTTTTGCTCTGTCAGCCTCCCGGTAAAGTGTGTGTGTGTGTGTGTGTGTGTGTGTGTGTGTGTGTGTGTGGGTGTTTCAGTCCTGCCCGAGTCTCTAGCTGGCTGTGAAAGTGCCCGTTGTTGCCCCTTCTTTACCATTCTTAGGCTGTCATTAGGGGCTTCACTCTGTCGTTACCCGTGATGATTTGGGGGGTAATGGCTGGGCGCAACAGGGGGGGCAGCAGAGGGGCAGCTCATCAGATTGAACCGTCGGCTTTGATCTTCTCACCTTTTGTCCCTTCATGCAGCTAGAACAAAACACACACACACACACACACACACACATACACACACAGACATGCACATTTACCCACATAGACATACACACATAGACTCAAACAAACATACCCAAACATGAACACACACACACACACACACACACACACACACACACACACACACACAGACATCCACACTTACCCACGTAGACATGCACACATAGACTCAAACAAACATACACAAACATGTATACACACACACACGCACTCAACTCAAATGCATACCCACACAAAAAACACCCTTCTCCACTTCTCTTGTGATTAGATAGACAGCATCCCACACACATATACTTGGACTCTGGCATGTGGTCCTATGCACCCACTGTCTCTAGCCCTGTAATAAAAACCCTTTTGTGTCCCCAAACCCATTATCACCCTTAGATGGTGCTCTTTAGTGCTCACCATCGCACAGGCCCCTTTCAACTTGCTGCCTGCGGCTTCAGTGAGAGAGAGAGCTCGAAGTGTTGGAAGCTCCCCAGTCCTCTCTCTCTCTCTCGCTCTCTCTCTCTCTCTCTCTCTCTAGTCCTCTCTTGCTCTCTCTTTATATCTCCTTCTATCTCTCTCTCTCTCAAGTCATCTCTCTTTATCTCTCTCTTTCCTCTCTACCTCCCTGTCTTTCTCTTCTTCTCCTTCTCCAGCAGAAGAAGCACTAAGCCCCTTCTTGTTCTCACTGGAGCGTCGGCGCGTAATTGCCCCGACTAGCCGCGTCTCCTCCTGGCTCTCGCCGAAAGGCCATGCCGTCAGCAAGAACTGAAAACACGGTAACGCTACAGATATGAACGGGCCGCATCAGGGCCGCATCAGGGCCGGATCCAGCCAGGGCCCCAGCTGCTGTGTGCGTGAGCAGTTCATGCTGACTCCTCTTTGTGCTGGAGGATGAGACTCCACTCGGGGCTGGAGTCAGTGGTTGTCACCGCGCGGTGACTGGGTGCAGCCCAAAAGAACTGGAGGGGAAGAGCATTCTCCTGTATTCTGCCGGAGTAAAAACATGGCACACTTGTGGCAGTCCAGAGCAAGGCGAGGCACTAATGCCACTAGATGGCAAGCTTGGGACAACATGCCCATGTAATAACAGCTTACCCTGGACTAGAATTGTGCCCCTGATCTGGCCTGGATTCAGCCCTAAGTCGGCACTGCCAAGCCCAGTCCATGTGAGTCGGGTCCTGTCCAGAATCGTGCCGAATGAGAGCCGGGTCCTGAACAAACAGGGGGGGCGTCTAGGCCCTGACTCAGCTGCAGGCTGGATGGAGTCCTTGTGCTGGGTACAGTACTGTTTTTCTATTAGTCAGTGTGTGTGTGTGTGGTGTGTGTGTTGTGTGTGTGTGTGTGTGTGTGTGTCCAGTCTGTTGTCAGCATATGGTACTTTGAGTAAGTGTCCCTGCAGGCAGCTCTTCTTAGAGCCTGTATAGTGTGTGTGTGTGTGTGGATGTGTCCGTCCCCAACAGAGAGGAGAATGTTTCTCAGGCAGGTTTGGAGTGCTTCTCTCTGCCTCCAGCACTTTTCACCATTACCATCGGCCCCCTGCTGTGACAGTATGTGTCTCTAGGCACCTGTGGTGTGTGTGTGTGTGTGTGTGTGTGTGTATGCGCACATTGCATGGTGAGAGTGGACACAAGCTGGTGCATGAGTATGATGTGTGATGTGGATGACGTGTGTGTGTTTGTGTGTTGTGTGTTTTGTGTGAGTGTGTTTGTGCGTGCGTTCTTGGAATGATGCGGGATGACTTAACCTGCTTATGAGTTTATGGATGACATTGGCACGTGTGTGTGTGTGTGTGTGTGTGTGTGTGTGTGTATATATCTGTGTGCTTGTATGTGTGTGTCTGTGTGAGTGTGTGAGTGTGTCTTCAAAAGCTAGATTTACCCATTTGTAGTAATACTTTCAGTGATCCAAACCTTGTTTAGCTGTAGATACGCACAGAATAGATTAAATCACCTTATCAGGGTTTTGCCATTGAAATGACAGGTTTTAAATAAAATGTAGGATGCTGAAAGAAATTGAGATTAAATGCCCATCTGCCAAGCTTCCCCAGTTGGAAATATTCCAAACCCTTTTGAATGGAAATCAGTGACACTGAAAATAATATCACCCAAAGCATTCATATTTCCTCGCAGTTACAGATAATTGCATTTTAGAAGTTCTTGTAGGTCCCCGAAAAAATCTATACTTCGTAATACAAAAATCTGAAAATCGTTTCACTCCTGAGTAGCAGGATTTAAGTCTTTCATTTAAAGCTGCTATTGCTCCTCATTGACATGGAGACGGAGTGTCTGTGGCTTTGCTCTTCTCCCAGGAGTAAGTTAGTTTGCACCAGCCCTGACACCTCACCCCCCCCCCCCCCCCCCCCCCCCACAGCCATCTTTTCTGTTGACTCCTTTTAGCACTCGCTCAACCTCTTGCCTGTCTGTTGTCTAGCTCTCTCTGTTCTGTGTTTCCTCTACACTTATCACGCTGTCAACCATTCATATCTCTCTCTCGC
>NW_024879673.1:5000-7500 GCF_900700415.2 Clupea harengus | reverse complement strand
TACACATTTATAAACATTGGATTACATGGTAATAGGCTAAGGCAAGATTTTAGACTGTAATGTTGCTCTCAGTGAACCAAGTCATCTCTCCCAGCAAGGTTACACGTCAGTGACTGTAAACGCTGTCCAAATAAAGAACAGAGTGCTTGTAAATTTAAAGGCCGAGTCCTTCTCCTCCTCTTAGCTGTCAGAGGAGGGGGGTTCAGACAGACAGACACACACACGCAGGCACGCATGCACTCAAACAGAGCATTTCCTCACCTGCCCCTTAAAGCACCCTACCACACACACACACACACACACACACACACCACCTTCCCTGAACAGACACTGCCAACTCTCTCAGTCCGGCGCTATCTATTTATACTGAACTATTTATACTGTACATTATACAATCCTCCTGTGAGTGTGAATGTGTGTTAGTAAAAGATTACCTGTGTTAGTGAAAGCATACTCATATACATCTAGAAGAAAACGACCTCGTCTCACTCTCCATAGGTGCCATTGTTTTCCATTTCCTTACTTTCTAACTGTGCTCAGGGAATTGGCCCTGAATAGTACAGCACAAAAAGACTGCTACCCACACAAACACGACTACATTGTTAGCCTGCCATCATTAAGTTTGTTTGTGTATGTTCTGGTTGGCGATTCCCCTGCATTTGCGGTCGTTGTCGAGTTTGTTTCTCCGCCTGGTTTTCATTTCTTTGCCTGGCTTTATGTCGTTAAGCCATTAGAGATAGTCTGAGATCTTCTGGCAGTGAGTAAAAAAGCCAAATGGCTCCGGGCGAATCTGTTCAGTCCCCTTGTCTCTCTGTCGTGTGACTTCATCCACCGGTTGGGATATTTTTTTAAACTGACACGAATTTATAAAGTAAAGGTTGAAAGTGGCATAAACGTCATGTCACCAACATCTGGGAGAGATTGATGAACCCTGACTTATAATGAGACTTTAATAGCAATATATCTCTCAGGAGGTGGGGGGGGATCTTACACTCCGAACCGACACCCCATGACCTCCTGATTACCATACCGATGCTGAACTGCATTGACACAGCCTGCAACACACACATTAGCGTAGCAAGCACAGGTCGTTAGCATGACTGTCACATTAACGGAGCCCAGCATGTTAGCACGAGTCAGAAGCCACATTAACAAAACCGGTTGCTTGTTTTTATTAGCTCAGCTAGCTCAGCTCTTCAACAGTGCTGGTGTGACATCCTAACATGAATAGTACATTATAACAGCTTGCATAAAGCATCGGCACAGCGTGCGTAGCCATTGTGTGCTGAGGACTGATAGCTTTGGTTGATGTGGTGAATATAAACCATTTCCTATGAAACGGAAAACAGATAAAAGTGTATCTCAATACAGCTAATTGAACCTTTTGTATTTTATGGCTGCATTTTGATGAAGGGGAAATACATGATGTCAGTGCAGAGATTAAAGATGTAAGTGTTACATTCAGACCACAATATGGATATCGCTCTCTTTTTCTCTCTCTCTCTTTCTCTCTCACTCACACTCAGCCGTTGACTTACTGCACAGACAGTTTGAGGTGAACTTCCTCCCCAAGATGTCTGCCAGAGCTGTGAGCGTTTCCAGGCCCATGCCAGCCATTTGTTTCTGTACCTTGCTCTGGTCCATTATTCAGCCGTATCCACAGCAACAGGCACAGTTCTCCCACTCGATCTGTCGCCACTTTGCTCCCGGAGACAAACTCTACCACACCAGTGCTGCTGGTACTCTGCTGCTGACAGTCTTTGTGTGTGTGTGTGTGTGTGTGTGTGTGTGTGTTTGTGTTTGTGTTTGTGTGTGTGTGTGTCATTTGCTCGTTCCAATAGGGACAGCAGAAGCAGGAGGATTTGAGTTCTGTCCTGAATTGAGATGGATGTCTGTGTGCCCATGCTAACTACGGTATGCGATGAATATGCCAACTCTGAGCACGGCAGGCTAACTTGGTGACACCATGCGTAGGTTGGTTGGCCATCGTAGATATATGGGGCTTTTGACCAGGGTGACGGCAGAAAGAAAAAACGCACAATAAATCTCAATGGATCCTTGTGCAAGAAAAGCTCAGAGCGTCTAGATACAGAAGGCTCATAGAGATGTCTGGAAAAAAAATTGTGTTGCTTTTTGCCCATATTCAAAGAAAGAACTTCAAACTAACACCACCAAATTATGGTTTATTGTTTCAATTACTTTTCATTGGGAAGAGACATGAATGTGTGACATTTGCAACTTGTCTGAATATGCAAATGCAATCAAACGAAACAATTGGAGAAGGAGGAGGATGAGGAGAAGGAGGAAGAAGAGAAGCTCATTCTGCAGCTCCTTGATTCTTAGTATGTATTTGGGAATTGGTTGAGGAATATTCTGTGTGCAGTGAGCTTGCTGTGGACTCAGATTGCCACGGTGCAGTACAGTATTGAACTGCCCAACGCAGACTCTAGATTTCCCCTCTCAGTCCCAGTCCCAGTCTGAAAGGGGACCAGTTACTTTA
>NW_024879672.1:0-104500 GCF_900700415.2 Clupea harengus | reverse complement strand
GGTCTTCAAGACTTCTTGAAGGTAGAGAGGAAGGTAGTGTGGAACATTCTTGTCGAAGCAAATTGGAAGGCGGTGTTGAGCACTGAGCACATTTTGCACTTAACTCAAACTCCTAGGTCCTACCGAGATTTGAATTCCGATCGCTGGATTCAGAGTCCAGAGTGCTAACCATTACACCATAGAACCGTCAGGTTATGGGGTGACATGCCCTGAAAAATATGATGCTTTCAAAGCATTGCCCGATAGTGTTCTTCTCAGTTCGCACGTAAGGATCTAACGGTGTTACATTGACATTTTGTCATTTAGCAGACGCTTTTGTCCAAAGCGACGTACAAGGGAGAGAACTTGTCGATGCAAATTGGAAGGCGGTGTTGAGCACTGAGCACATTTCGCACTTAACTCAAAATCCTAGGTCCTACCGAGATTTGAACTCGGATCGCTGGATTCAGAGTCCAGAGTGCTAACCATTACACCATAGAACCTTGAGGACTTTTGAGGTGTCATGACGTCACCCTTAAAAATACGATGCTTTCAAAGCATTGCCCGTTGCTGTTCTTCTCAGTTCGCACGTAAGAATCTAACGGTGTTACATTTAGTCATTTATCAGACGCTTTTGTCCAAAGCAACGTACAAGGGAGATAACAGTCAAGCTAAGAGCAATAAAAACCTGTTGTAACAATATATACTACCCTACATAAGAAGTCGAAAAAAGACATAGAAAGAAAAAGAAGTGCAGGAATGTAACTACTAGCAAGTTAAGCACTTGTGAATGTGCCAGTTAGGTGAGTTGGGTCTTCAAGAGCTTCTTGAAGGTAGAGAGGAAGGTAGTGTGGAACATTCTTGTCGAAGCAAATTGGAAGGCGGTGTTGAGCACTGAGCACATTTTGCACTTAACTCAAACTCCTAGGTCCTACCGGGATTTGAACTCGGATCGCTGGATTCAGAGTCCAGAGTGCTAACCATTACACCATAGAACCATCAGGTTATGGGGTGACATGCCCTGAAAAATATGATGCTTTCAAAGCATTGCCCGATGCTGTTCTTCTCAGTTCGCAGGTAAGGATCTAACGGTGTTACATTGACATTTTGTCATTTAGCAGACGCTTTTGTCCAAAGCGACGTACAAGGGAGAGAACTTGTCGATGCAAATTGGAAGGCGGTGTTGAGCACTGAGCACATTTCGCACTTAACTCAAAATCCTAGGTCCTACCGAGATTTGAACTCGGATCGCTGGATTCAGAGTCCAGAGTGCTAACCATTACACCATAGAACCTTGAGGACTTTTGAGGTGTCATGACGTCACCCTTAAAAATACGATGCTTTCAAAGCATTGCCCGTTGCTGTTCTTCTCAGTTCGCACGTAAGAATCTAACGGTGTTACATTTAGTCATTTAGCAGACGCTTTTGTCCAAAGCAACGTACAAGGGAGATAACAGTCAAGCTAAGAGCAATAAAAACCTGGTGTAACAATAAATACTACCCTACATAAGAAGTCGAAAAAAGACATAGAAAGAAAAAGAAGTGCAGGAATGTAACTACTAGCAAGTTAAGCACTTGTGAATGTGCCAGTCAGGCGAGTTGGGTCTTCAAGAGCTTCTTGAAGGTAGAGAGGAAGGTAGTGTCATTTAGCAGACGCTTTTGTCCAAAGCGACGTACAAGGGAGAGAACTTGTCGATGCAAATTGGAAGGCGGTGTTGAGCACTGAGCACATTTCGCACTTAACTCAAAATCCTAGGTTCTACCGAGATTTGAACTCGGATCGCTGGATTCAAAGTCCAGAGTGCTAACCATTACACCATAGAACCGTCAGGATGTTTGGTGTGACATGACGTCACCCTGAAAAATACGATGCTTTCAAAGCATTTCCCATTGCTGTTCTTCTCAGTTCGCGCGTAAGGATCTAACAGTGTTACATTTAGTCATTTATCAGACGCTTTTGTCCAAAGCAACGTACAAGGGAGATAACAGTCAAGCTAAGAGCAATAAAAACCTGTTGTAACAATATATACTACCCTACATAAGAAGTCGAAAAAAGACATAGAAAGAAAAAGAAGTGCAGGAATGTAACAACTAGCAAGTTAAGCACTTGTGAATGTGCCAGTTAGGCGAGTTGGGTCTTCAAGAGCTTCTTGAAGTTAGAGAGGAAGGTAGTGTCATTTAGCAGACGCTTTTGTCCAAAGCGACGTACAAGGGAGAGAATTGGTCGATGCAAATTGGAAGGCGGTGTTGAGCACTGAGCACATTTCGCACTTAACTCAAAATCCTAGGTCATACCGAGATTTGAACTCGGATCGCTGGATTCAGAGTCCAGAGTGCTAACCATTACATTTACATTTACATTTACATTTAGTCATTTAGCAGACGCTTTTGTCCAAAGCGACGTACAAGGGAGAGAACAGTCAAGCTAAGAGCAATAAAAAAGCATGGTGTAACAATAAATACTACTTTACCTGAGAATTAGAAAAACAACAACCTAGAAAAGAGGAAAAAGAAGTGCAGGAATGTAACTGCTGAAGTGCAAGTTAAGCGCTAGTCAGGTGCCAGTTAGGAGGGGAGGTGCTCTCTGAAGAGTTGGGTCTTCAAAAGCTTCTTGAAGGTAGAGAGGGACGCCCCTGCTCTGGTAGTACTAGGCAGTTCGTTCCACCAACGTGGAACTACAAATGAAAATAGTCTGGATTGCCGTGCTTGCACGGACGGCAGTGCCAAACGATGCTCACTAGACGAGCGCAGCGTCCTGGGTGTAACATTTGCCCTTACAAGAGCATTTAGGTAGGTGGGAGCAGAACCAGTAAGCACTCTGTAGGCAAGCATAAGTGACTTGAACTTAATGCGAGCAGCTACTGGCAGCCAGTGGAGCTCGATGAGTAGCGGGGTGACGTGTGCCCTTTTCGGTTGGTTGAACACCAGACGCGCCGCCGCGTTCTGGATCATCTGTAGTGGTTTCACCACGCAAGCCGGCAGGCCCGTTAGGAGGGCGTTGCAGTAGTCAAGGCGGGAGCTCACCAAGGTTTGCACCAGCAGCTGGGTGGCATACTGGGTTAGGTACGGCCTGATTTTGCGGATGTTGTATAGCGCAAAGCGGCACGACCTGGAGACAGAGGCGATGTGGGCCGTGAAGGTCAGTTGGTCATCAATAATGACCCCGAGGTTTCTTGCTGTTTTGGATGGAGCAAGAGATAAAGAGTCAGTATTGATCTTGATGTTGTGGTGGATGACCTGTTTGGCTGGGAAGACCATCAGTTCCGTTTTGGCCAGGTTCAGCTGAAGGTGGTGATTTTTCATCCATGTGGATATATCAGCGAGACAGTCCGAAATCCGCGCCAAGACCGTGGTGTCCTCAGGAGGGAAAGACAGAAACAGTTGAGTATCATCGGCATAACAGTGGTAGGAAAAACCATGCGAGCGGATGATAGGGCCCAACGAGGTGGTGTAAATGGCAAAGAGAAGTGGTCCCATCACCGAGCCTTGGGGCACCCCAGTGGTGAGGCGGTGAGGTACAGACAGCTGACCTTGCCATGACACGTTGAACGAGCGCCCAGTGAGGTAGGATTCAAACCAGGAGTGCGCATTGCCAGAAATGCCCATACTTGACAGTATGGACAGAAGGATGCGGTGGTTGACTGTATCAAATGCAGCTGATGAGTCAAGCAGGACGAGAGCCGAGGATTGAGCTGCTGCTCTAGCTGTCTAGAACCGTCAGGTTATGGGGTGACATGCCCTGAAAAATACGATGCTTTCAAAGCATTGCCCGTTGCTGTTCTTATCAGTTCGCACGTAAGGATCTAACGGTGTTACATTTACATTTTGTCATTTAGCAGACGCTTTTGTCCAAAGCGACGTACAAGGGAGAGAACTTGTCGATGCAAATTGGAAGGCGGTGTTGAGCACTGAGCACATTTCGCACTTAACTCAAAATCCTAGGTCCTACCGAGATTAGAACTCAGATCGCTGGATTCAGAGTCCAGAGTGCTAACCATTACACCATAGAACCGTCAGATCTTTAGGGGTGACATGACGTCACCCTTAAAAATACGATGCTTTCAAAACATTGCCCGTTGCTGTTCTTCTCAGTTCGCACGTAAGGATCTAAAGGTGTTACATTTAGTCATTTAGCAGACGCTTTTGTCCAAAGCAACGTACAATGGAGATAACAGTCAAGCTAAGAGCAATAAAAACCTGGTGTAACAATAAATACTACCCTACATAAGAAGTCGAAAAAAGACATAGAAAGAAAAAGAAGTGCAGGAATGTAACTACTAGCAAGTTAAGCACTTGTGAATGTGCCAGTTAGGCGAGTTGGGTCTTCAAGAGCTTCTTGAAGTTAGAGAGGAAGGTAGTGTCATTTAGCAGACGCTTTTGTCCAAAGCGACGTACAAGGGAGAGAATTTGTCGATGCAAATTGGAAGGCGGTGTTGAGCACTGAGCACATTTCGCACTTAACTCAAAATCCTAGGTCCTACCGAGATTTGAACTCGGATCGCTGGATTCAGAGTCCAGAGTGCTAACAATTACACCATAGAACCGTCAGATCTTTTGGGGTGACATGACGTCACCCTTAAAAATACGATGCTTTCAAAACATTGCCCGTTGCTGTTCTTCTCAGTTCGCACGTAAGGATCTTAAGGTGTTACATTTAGTCATTTAGCAGACGCTTTTGTCCAAAGCAACGTACAAGGGAGATAACAGTCAAGCTAAGAGCAATAAAAACCTGGTGTAACAATAAATACTACCCTACATAAGAAGTCGAAAAAAGACATAGAAAGAAAAAGAAGTGCAGGAATGTAACTACTAGCAAGTTAAGCACTTGTGAATGTGCCAGTTAGGCGAGTTGGGTCTTCAAGAGCTTCTTGAAGTTAGAGAGGAAGGTAGTGTCATTTAGCAGACGCTTTTGTCCAAAGCGACGTACAAGGGAGAGAACTTGTCGATGCAAATTGGAAGGCGGTGTTGAGCAGTGAGCACATTTCGCACTTAACTCAAAATCCTAGGTCCTACCGAGATTTGAACTTGGATCGCTGGATTCAGAGTCCAGAGTGCTAACCATTACACCATAGAACCTTCAGGTTATGGGGTGACATGCCCTGAAAAATACGATGCTTTCAAAGCATTGCCCGTTGCTGTTCTTCTCAGTTCGCACGTAAGGATCTAACGGTGTTACATTGACATTTTGTCATTTAGCAGACGCTTTTGTCAAAAAGCGACGTACAAGGAAGAGAACTTGTCGATGCAAATTGGAAGGCGGTGTTGAGCACTGAGCACATTTCACACTTAACTCAAAATCCTAGGTCCTACCGAGATTTGAACTCGGATCGCTGGATTCAGAGTCCAGAGTGCTAACCATTACACCATAGAACCGTCAGATCTTTAGGGGTGACATGACGTCACCCTGAAAAATACGATGCTTTCTAAACATTGCCCGTTGCTGTTCTTCTCAGTTCGCACGTAAGGATCTAAAGGTGTTACATTTAGTCATTTAGCAGACGCTTTTGTCCAAAGCAACGTACAATGGAGATAACAGTCAAGCTAAGAGCAATAAAAACCTGGTGTAACAATAAATACTACCCTACATAAGAAGTCGAAAAAAAGACATAGAAAGAAAAAGAAGTGCAGGAATGTAACTACTAGCAAGTTAAGCACTTGTGAATGTGCCAGTTAGGCGAGTTGGGTCTTCAAGAGCTTCTTGAAGTTAGAGAGGAAGGTAGTGTCATTTAGCAGACGCTTTTGTCCAAAGCGACGTACAAGGGAGAGAATTTGTCGATGCAAATTGGAAGGCGGTGTTGAGCACTGAGCACATTTCGCACTTAACTCAAAATCCTAGGTCCTACCGAGATTTGAACTCGGATCGCTGGATTCAGAGTCCAGAGTGCTAACAATTACACCATAGAACCGTCAGATCTTTTGGGGTGACATGACGTCACCCTTAAAAATACGATGCTTTCAAAACATTGCCCGTTGCTGTTCTTCTCAGTTCGCACGTAAGGATCTTAAGGTGTTACATTTAGTCATTTAGCAGACGCTTTTGTCCAAAGCAACGTACAAGGGAGATAACAGTCAAGCTAAGAGCAATAAAAACCTGGTGTAACAATAAATACTACCCTACATAAGAAGTCGAAAAAAGACATAGAAAGAAAAAGAAGTGCAGGAATGTAACTACTAGCAAGTTAAGCACTTGTGAATGTGCCAGTTAGGCGAGTTGGGTCTTCAAGAGCTTCTTGAAGTTAGAGAGGAAGGTAGTGTCATTTAGCAGACGCTTTTGTCCAAAGCGACGTACAAGGGAGAGAACTTGTCGATGCAAATTGGAAGGCGGTGTTGAGCAGTGAGCACATTTCGCACTTAACTCAAAATCCTAGGTCCTACCGAGATTTGAACTTGGATCGCTGGATTCAGAGTCCAGAGTGCTAACCATTACACCATAGAACCTTCAGGTTATGGGGTGACATGCCCTGAAAAATACGATGCTTTCAAAGCATTGCCCGTTGCTGTTCTTCTCAGTTCGCACGTAAGGATCTAACGGTGTTACATTGACATTTTGTCATTTAGCAGACGCTTTTGTCAAAAAGCGACGTACAAGGAAGAGAACTTGTCGATGCAAATTGGAAGGCGGTGTTGAGCACTGAGCACATTTCACACTTAACTCAAAATCCTAGGTCCTACCGAGATTTGAACTCGGATCGCTGGATTCAGAGTCCAGAGTGCTAACCATTACACCATAGAACCGTCAGATCTTTAGGGTTGACATGACGTCACCCTGAAAAATACGATGCTTTCTAAACATTGCCCGTTGCTGTTCTTCTCAGTTCGCACGTAAGGATCTAAAGGTGTTACATTTAGTCATTTAGCAGACGCTTTTGTCCAAAGCAACGTACAAGGGAGATAACAGTCAAGCTAAGAGCAATAAAAACCTGGTGTAACAATAAATACTACCCTACATAAGAAGTCGAAAAAAGACATAGAAAGAAAAAGAAGTGCAGGAATGTAACTACTAGCAAGTTAAGCACTTGTGAATGTGCCAGTTAGGCGAGTTGGGTCTTCAAGAGCTTCTTGAAGTTAGAGAGGAAGGTAGTGTAATTTAGCAGACGCTTTTGTCCAAAGCGACGTACAAGGGAGAGAACTTGTCGATGCAAATTGGAAGGCGGTGTTGAGCAGTGAGCACATTTCGCACTTAACTCAAAATCCTAGGTCCTATCGAGATTTGAACTCGGATCGCTGGATTCAGAGTCCAGAGTGCTAACCATTACACCATAGAACCGTCAGGTTATGGGGTGACATGCCCTGAAAAATACAATGCTTTCAAAGCATTGCCCGTTGCTGTTCTTCTCAGTTCGCACGTAAGGATCTAACGGTGTTACATTGACATTTTGTCATTTAGCAGACGCTTTTGTCAAAAAGCGACGTACAAGGGAGAGAACTTGTCGATGCAAATTGGAAGGCGGTGTTGAGCACTGAGCACATTTCGCACTTAACTCAGAATCCTAGGTCCTACCGAGATTTGAACTCGGATCGCTGGATTCAGAGTCCAGAGTGCTAACCATTACACCATAGAACCGTCAGATCTTTTGGGGTGACATGACGTCACCCTTAAAAATACGATGCTTTCAAAACATTGCCCGTTGCTGTTCTTCTCAGTTCGCACGTAAGGATCTAAAGGTGTTACATTTAGTCATTTAGCAGACATTTTTGTCCAAAGCAACGTACAAGGGAGATAACAGTCAAGCTAAAAGCAATTAAAACCTGGTGTAACAATAAATACTACCCTACATAAGAAGTCGAAAAAAGACATAGAAAGAAAAAGAAGTGCAGGAATGTAACTACTAGCAAGTTAAGCACTTGTGAATGTGCCAGTTAGGCGAGTTGGGTCTTCAAGAGCTTCTTGAAGTTAGAGAGGAAGGTAGTGTCATTTAGCAGACACTTTTGTTCAAAGCGACGTACAAGGGCGAGAACTTGTCGATGCAAATTGGAAGGCGGTGTTGAGCACTGAGCACATTTCGCACTTAACTCAAAATCCTAGGTCCTACCGAGATTTGAACTCGGATCGCTGGATTCAGAGTCCAGAGTGCTAACCATTACACCATAGAACCGTCAGGTTATGGGGTGACATGCCCTGCAAAATACAATGCTTTCAAAGCATTGCCCGTTGCTGTTCTTCTCAGTTCGCACGTAAGGATCTAACGGTGTTACATTGACATTTTGTCATTTAGCAGACGCTTTTGTCAAAAAGCGACGTACAAGGGAGAGAACTTGTCGATGCAAATTGGAAGGCGGTGTTGAGCACTGAGCACATTTCGCACTTAACTCAAAATCGTAGGTCCTACCGAGATTTGAACTCGGATCGCTGGATTCAGAGTCAAGAGTGCTAACCATTACACCATAGAACCGTCAGATCTTTTGGGGTGACATGACGTCACCCTTAAAAATACGATGCTTTCAAAACATTGCCCGTTGCTGTTCTTCTCAGTTCGCACGTAAGGATCTAAAGGTGTTACATTTAGTCATTTAGCAGACGCTTTTGTCCAAAGCAACGTACAAGGGAGATAACAGTCAAGCTAAGAGCAATAAAAACCTGGTGTAACAATAAATACTACCCTACATAAGAAGTCGAAAAAAGACATAGAAAGAAAAAGAAGTGCAGGAATGTAACTACTAGCAAGTTAAGCACTTGTGAATGTGCCAGTTAGGCGAGTTGGGTCTTCAAGAGCTTCTTGAAGTTAGAGAGGAAGGTAGTGTCATTTAGCAGACGCTTTTGTCCAAAGCGACGTACAAGGGAGAGAACTTGTCGATGCAAATTGGAAGGCGGTGTTGAGCACTGAGCACATTTCGCACTTAACTCAAAATCCTAGGTCCTACCGAGATTTGAACTTGGCTCGCTGGATTCAGAGTCCAGAGTGCTAACCATTACACCATAGAACCTTCAGGTTATGGGGTGACATGCCCTGAAAAATGCGATGCTTTCAAAGCATTGCCCGTTGCTGTTCTTCTCAGTTCGCACGTAAGGATCTAACGGTGTTACATTTACATTTTGTCACTTAGCAGACGCTTTTGTCCAAAGCGACGTACAAGGGAGAGAACTTGTCGATGCAAATTGGAAGGCGGTGTTGAGCACTGAGCACATTTCGCACTTAACTCAAAATCCTAGGTTCTACCGAGATTTGAACTCGGATCGCTGGAGTCAAAGTCCAGAGTGCTAACCATTACACCATAGAACCGTCAGGATGTTTGGTGTGACATGACGTCACCCTGAAAAATACGATGCTTTCAAAGCATTTCCCATTGCTGTTCTTCTCAGTTCGCGCGTAAGGATCTAACAGTGTTACATTTAGTCATTTAAGTTAAGCACTTGTGAATGTGCCAGTTAGGCGAGTTGGGTCTTCAAGAGCTTCTTGAAGTTAGAGAGGAAGGTAGTGTCATTTAGCAGACGCTTTTGTCCAAAGCGACGTACAAGGGAGAGAACTTGTCGATGCAAATTGGAAGGCGGTGTTGAGCCCTGAGCACATTTCGCACTTAACTCAAAATCCTAGGTCCTACCGAGATTTGAACTCGGATCGCTGGATTCAGAGTCCAGAGTGCTAAACATTACACCATAGAACCGTCAGGTTATGGGGTGACATGCCCTGAAAAATACAATGCTTTCAAAGCATTGCCCGTTGCTGTTCTTCTCAGTTCGCACGTAAGGATCTAACGGTGTTACATTGACATTTTGTCATTTAGCAGACGCTTTTGTCAAAAAGCGACGTACAAGGGAGAGAACTTGTCGATGCAAATTGGAATTCGGTGTTGAGCACTGAGCACATTTCGCACTTAACTCAAAATCCTAGGTCCTACCGAGATTTGAACTCGGATCGCTGGATTCAAAGTCCAGAGTGCTAACCATTACACCATAGAACCGTCAGGATGTTTGGTGTGACATGACGTCACCCTGAAAAATACGATGCTTTCAAAGCATTTCCCATTGCTGTTCTTCTCAGTTCGCGCGTAAGGATCTAACAGTGTTACATTTAGTCATTTATCAGACGCTTTTGTCCAAAGCAACGTACAAGGGAGATAACAGTCAAGCTAAGAGCAATAAAAACCTGGTGTAACAATAAATACTACCCTACATAAGAAGTCGAAAAAAAGACATAGAAAGAAAAAGAAGTGCAGGAATGTAACTACTAGCAAGTTAAGCACTTGTGAATGTGCCAGTTAGGCGAGTTGGGTCTTCAAGAGCTTCTTGAAGTTAGAGAGGAAGGTAGTGTCATTTAGCAGACGCTTTTGTCCAAAGCGACGTACAAGGGAGAGAACTTGTCGATGCAAATTGGAAGGCGGTGTTGAGCACTGAGCACATTTCACACTTAACTCAAAATCCTAGGTCCTACCGAGATTTGAACTCGGATCGCTGGATTCAGAGTCCAGAGTGCTAACCATTACACCATAGAACCGTCAGGTTATGGGGTGACATGCCCTGAAAAATACGATGCTTTCAAAGCATTGCCCGTTGCTGTTCTTCTCAGTTCGCACGTAAGGATCTAACGGTGTTACATTTACATTTTGTCATTTAGCAGATGCTTTTGTCCAAAGCGACGTACAAGGGAGAGAACTTGTCGATGCAAATTGGAAGGCGGTGTTGAGCACTGAGCACATTTCGCACTTAACTCAAAATCCTAGGTTCTACCGAGATTTGAACTCGGATCGCTGGATTCAAAGTCCAGAGTGCTAACCATTACACCATAGAACCGTCAGGATGTTTGGTGTGACATGACGTCACCCTGAAAAATACGATGCTTTCAAAGCATTTCCCATTGCTGTTCTTCTCAGTTCGCGCGTAAGGATCTAACAGTGTTACATTTAGTCATTTATCAGACGCTTTTGTCCAAAGCAACGTACAAGGGAGATAACAGTCAAGCTAAGAGCAATAAAAACCTGGTGTAAATATAAATACTACCCTACATAAGAAGTCGAAAAAGACATAGAAAGAAAAAGAAGTGCAGGAATGTAACTACTAGCAAGTTAAGCACTTGTGAATGTGCCAGTTAGGCGAGTTGGGTCTTCAAGAGCTTCTTGAAGTTAGAGAGGAAGGTAGTGTCATTTAGCAGACGCTTTTGTCCAAAGCGACGTACAAGGGAGAGAACTTGTCGATGCAAATTGGAAGGCGGTGTTGAGCACTGAGCACATTTCACACTTAACTCAAAATCCTAGGTCCTACCGAGATTTGAACTCGGATCGCTGGATTCAGAGTCCAGAGTGCTAACCATTACACCATAGAACCGTCAGATCTTTAGGGGTGACATGACGTCACCCTTAAAAATACGATGCTTTCAAAACATTGCCCGTTGCTGTTCTCCTCAGTTCGCACGTAAGGATCTAAAGGTGTTACATTTAGTCATTTAGCAGACGCTTTTGTCCAAAGCAACGTACAATGGAGATAACAGTCAAGCTAAGAGCAATAAAAACCTGGTGTAACAATAAATACTACCCTACATAAGAAGTCGAAAAAAGACATAGAAAGAAAAAGAAGTGCAGGAATGTAACTACTAGCAAGTTAAGCACTTGTGAATGTGCCAGTTAGGCGAGTTGGGTCTTCAAGAGCTTCTTGAAGTTAGAGAGGAAGGTAGTGTCATTTAGCAGACGCTTTTGTCCAAAGCGACGTACAAGGGAGAGAACTTGTCGATGCAAATTGGAAGGCGGTGTTGAGCCCTGAGCACATTTCGCACTTAACTCAAAATCCTAGGTCCTACCGAGATTTGAACTCGGATCGCTGGATTCAGAGTCCAGAGTGCTAAACATTACACCATAGAACCGTCAGGTTATGGGGTGACATGCCCTGAAAAATACAATGCTTTCAAAGCATTGCCCGTTGCTGTTCTTCTCAGTTCGCACGTAAGGATCTAACGGTGTTACATTGACATTTTGTCATTTAGCAGACGCTTTTGTCAAAAAGCGACGTACAAGGGAGAGAACTTGTCGATGCAAATTGGAATTCGGTGTTGAGCACTGAGCACATTTCGCACTTAACTCAAAATCCTAGGTCCTACCGAGATTTGAACTCGGATCGCTGGATTCAAAGTCCAGAGTGCTAACCATTACACCATAGAACCGTCAGGATGTTTGGTGTGACACGACGTCACCCTGAAAAATACGATGCTTTCAAAGCATTTCCCATTGCTGTTCTTCTCAGTTCGCGCGTAAGGATCTAACAGTGTTACATTTAGTCATTTATCAGACGCTTTTGTCCAAAGCAACGTACAAGGGAGATAACAGTCAAGCTAAGAGCAATAAAAACCTGGTGTAACAATAAATACTACCCTACATAAGAAGTCGAAAAAAGACATAGAAAGAAAAAGAAGTGCAGGAATGTAACTACTAGCAAGTTAAGCACTTGTGAATGTGCCAGTTAGGCGAGTTGGGTCTTCAAGAGCTTCTTGAAGTTAGAGAGGAAGGTAGTGTCATTTAGCAGACGCTTTTGTCCAAAGCGACGTACAAGGGAGAGAACTTGTCGATGCAAATTGGAAGGCGGTGTTGAGCACTGAGCACATTTCACACTTAACTCAAAATCCTAGGTCCTACCGAGATTTGAACTCGGATCGCTGGATTCAGAGTCCAGAGTGCTAACCATTACACCATAGAACCGTCAGGTTATGGGGTGACATGCCCTGAAAAATACAATGCTTTCAAAGCATTGCCCGTTGCTGTTCTTCTCAGTTCGCACGTAAGGATCTAACGGTGTTACATTGACATTTTGTCATTTAGCAGACGCTTTTGTCAAAAAGTGACGTACAAGGGAGAGAACTTGTCGATGCAAATTGGAAGGCGGTGTTGAGCACTGAGCACATTTCGCACTTAACTCAAAATCCTAGGTCCTACCGAGATTTGAACTCGGATCGCTGGATTCAGAGTCCAGAGTGCTAACCATTACACCATAGAACCGTCAGATCTTTAGGGGTGACATGACGTCACCCTTAAAAATACGATGCTTTCAAAACATTGCCCGTTGCTGTTCTTCTCAGTTCGCACGTAAGGATCTAAAGGTGTTACATTTAGTCATTTAGCAGACGCTTTTGTCCAAAGCAACGTACAAGGGAGATAACAGTCAAGCTAAGAGCAATAAAAACCTGGTGTAACAATAAATACTACCCTACATAAGAAGTCGAAAAAAGACATAGAAAGAAAAAGAAGTGCAGGAATGTAACTACTAGCAAGTTAAGCACTTGTGAATGTGCCAGTTAGGCGAGTTGGGTCTTCAAGAGCTTCTTGAAGTTAGAGAGGAAGGTAGTGTCATTTAGCAGACGCTTTTGTCCAAAGCGACGTACAAGGGAGAGAACTTGTCGATGCAAATTGGAAGGTGGTGTTGAGCACTGAGCACATTTCGCACTTAACTCAAAATCCTAGGTCCTACCGAGATTTGAACTCGGAACGCTGGACTCAGAGTCCAGAGTGCTAACCTTTACACCATAGAACCGTCAGGTTACGGGGTGACAAGCCCTGAAAAATACGATGCTTTCAAAGCATTGCCCGTTGCTGTTCTTCTCAGTTTGCACGTAAGGATCTAACGGTGTTACATTGACATTTTGTCATTTAGCAGACGCTTTTGTCAAAAAGCGACGTACAAGGGAGAGAACTTGTCGATGCAAATTGGAATTCGGTGTTGAGCACTGAGCACATTTCGCACTTAACTCAAAATCCTAGGTCCTACCGAGATTTGAACTCGGATCGCTGGATTCAAAGTCCAGAGTGCTAACCATTACACCATAGAACCGTCAGGATGTTTGGTGTGACATGACGTCACCCTGAAAAATACGATGCTTTCAAAGCATTTCCCATTGCTGTTCTTCTCAGTTCGCGCGTAAGGATCTAACAGTGTTACATTTAGTCATTTATCAGACGCTTTTGTCCAAAGCAACGTACAAGGGAGATAACAGTCAAGCTAAGAGCAATAAAAACCTGGTGTAACAATAAATACTACCCTACATAAGAAGTCGAAAAAAGACATAGAAAGAAAAAGAAGTGCAGGAATGTAACTACTAGCAAGTTAAGCACTTGTGAATGTGCCAGTTAGGCGAGTTGGGTCTTCAAGAGCTTCTTGAAGTTAGAGAGGAAGGTAGTGTCATTTAGCAGACGCTTTTGTCCAAAGCGACGTACAAGGGAGAGAACTTGTCGATGCAAATTGGAAGGCGGTGTTGAGCACTGAGCACATTTCACACTTAACTCAAAATCCTAGGTCCTACCGAGATTTGAACTCGGATCGCTGGATTCAGAGTCCAGAGTGCTAACCATTACACCATAGAACCGTCAGGTTATGGGGTGACATGCCCTGAAAAATACAATGCTTTCAAAGCATTGCCCGTTGCTGTTCTTCTCAGTTCGCACGTAAGGATCTAACGGTGTTACATTGACATTTTGTCATTTAGCAGACGCTTTTGTCAAAAAGTGACGTACAAGGGAGAGAACTTGTCGATGCAAATTGGAAGGCGGTGTTGAGCACTGAGCACATTTCGCACTTAACTCAAAATCCTAGGTCCTACCGAGATTTGAACTCGGATCGCTGGATTCAGAGTCCAGAGTGCTAACCATTACACCATAGAACCGTCAGATCTTTAGGGGTGACATGACGTCACCCTTAAAAATACGATGCTTTCAAAACATTGCCCGTTGCTGTTCTTCTCAGTTCGCACGTAAGGATCTAAAGGTGTTACATTTAGTCATTTAGCAGACGCTTTTGTCCAAAGCAACGTACAAGGGAGATAACAGTCAAGCTAAGAGCAATAAAAACCTGGTGTAACAATAAATACTACCCTACATAAGAAGTCGAAAAAAGACATAGAAAGAAAAAGAAGTGCAGGAATGTAACTACTAGCAAGTTAAGCACTTGTGAATGTGCCAGTTAGGCGAGTTGGGTCTTCAAGAGCTTCTTGAAGTTAGAGAGGAAGGTAGTGTCATTTAGCAGACGCTTTTGTCCAAAGCGACGTACAAGGGAGAGAACTTGTCGATGCAAATTGGAAGGTGGTGTTGAGCACTGAGCACATTTCGCACTTAACTCAAAATCCTAGGTCCTACCGAGATTTGAACTCGGAACGCTGGACTCAGAGTCCAGAGTGCTAACCATTACACCATAGAACCGTCAGGTTACGGGGTGACAAGCCCTGAAAAATACGATGCTTTCAAAGCATTGCCCGTTGCTGTTCTTCTCAGTTTGCACGTAAGGATCTAACAGTGTTACATATACATTTTGTCATTTAGCAGACGCTTTTGTCCAAAGCGACGTACAAGGGAGAGAACTCTATGGTGTAACTGACCAATGCAACATAGAACCGTCAGGACTTTTGTTGTGACATGACGTCACCCTGAAAAATACGATGCTTTCAATAGCCTTTCCTTTGATAGCTCAGTTGGTAGAGCGGAGGACTGTAGTTGAATAGGGCGGGCGAATTCTGCAGCGGGACCGATATAAGCCAGTTATTGTGAGCGCCCTCTCAAGGTGTGGTCTTCAAGCAGTCAGGATGGCCGAGCGGTCTAAGGCGCTGCGTTCAGGTCGCAGTCTCTCTGGAGGCGTGGGTTCGAATCCCACTTCTGACAAGACCTTTATTGTGTTGGCAGACAAAGGACAGCCTGTCTCCTCCAAGATGTTGTTCACGTCCACCTTTCCGATGCACCGGATCAGACTCCTGAACAAACGCATAACCCCCTTATTGTAACTGAAAAAAACATCTGAGGAGATTTGCGAGGTGTCTGAGCCAGCTATCTAATGTTAGCATGCTACTACCCACAAGGTAAACAGCGATGGGTTGGAACAATCGCCACGTCGTACAGTCGAACATTTTGGGACGTAAAAGGCGAAGTGTTGCTTTTTTGGTTGCGCTAAAGGAAACTTGCCCCGTGTGAGGATCGAACTCACGACCTTCAGATTATGAGACTGACGCGCTACCTACTGCGCTAACAAGGCTTTAGATGGAACCACAAGGTTATCTACCTGTCTAACGAAAGCCAGGGGGTTGGCTTTTGCGAGCTCGTCTCTCTGGCTCACCAAAGGCGGCTCACGGTAGCCGAAATAGCTCAGTTGGGAGAGCGTTTAGACTGAAGATCTAAAAGGTCCATGGTTCGATCCCGGGTTTCGGCAGCTCTTTAAGAGTTCGGCTGCAGTTTCACCTGACGCATTTGCAAGGAGCCAGTCAATATTTCCTCAAAGGACTCAACACGTCCACATGATGCGAGGCCTCATTTTTGGCAGGTTTGGGTCACTGTACGAGGAGTAAGGATAAAAGCCCTTTTTGGGTCGTGGCAAGGGCAGAGCAGCACGTATTGGCACCACGCTGTACCTCAGCATCCTTAAAAGCACACGATTCTGGTGGGACTCGAACACACAACCTTTGAATGGCTTCTTCCATTGCTCACTAGAAGTCCAATGCGCTATCCATTGCCCCACAGAACCCATTCCAGCCACCTTTTATACGCTACTACATCCACTCAAACGTATCTTTTCCCTAATTCTCGTAGACATCCATTGCTTTCACCACGTTCCGTGGCCCTCACCTCCAAAACAACCTTCGATAGCTCAGTTGTTAGAGCGGAGGACTGTAGTTGAATAGACAGACATCCTTAGGTCGCTGGTTCAAACTCCGGCTCGAAGGAAGAGTTGCCTTTTGCCGGTCTTTCTAGCCATGTTAAGGCCAATGGTGGCCAAAAAGCCTACTTCCTGACCGGGAATCGAACCGGGCCGCGGCGGTGAGAGCGCCGAATCCTAACCACTAGACTACCAGGGAGAGATGAGGGATGTTCTTGGGAAAGAGCGGTAAGACTGCACGTGAGGTTTTTGGGTGGTCCGCAAAGGCAGATCAGCACGTCTTTGGACCACGCAGCACGTCATACTTTAACTTGCCTAACTTTGGACTGCTTGGAGATAGAAAGTCCATTCCAGCGCCAGTGCACTCGTCTCACTGAGAGCATTTCCGTGGGGCCCTCAGAAGGCGGCGCATTCTGCAGCGGGACCGATATAAGCCAGTTATTGTGGGCGCCCTCTCAAGGTCTGCTCTTCAAGCAGTTCAGGATGGCAAGAGCGGTCTAAGGCGCTGCGTTCAGGTCGCAGTCTCTCTGGAGGCGTGGGGTTCGAATCCCACTTCTGACAAGACCTTTATTGTGTTGGGCAGACAAAGACAGCTGGTCTCCTCCAAGATGTTGTTTCACGTCCACCTTTCCGATGCACCGGATCAGACTCCCTGAACAAACGCATAACCCCTTATTGTAACTGAAAAAAACAGTTGAGGAGATTTGCGAGATGTCTGAGCCAGCTATCTAATGTTAGCATGCTACTACCCACAAGGTAAACAAGCGATGGGTTGGAACAATCGCCACGTCGTACAGTCGAACATTTTGGGACGTAAAAAGGCGAAGTGTTGCTTTTTTGGTTGCGCTAAAGGAAACTTTGCCCGTGTGAGGATCGAACTCACGACTTCAATTATGAGACTGACGCGCTACCCTACTGCGCTAACAAGGCTTTAGATGGAACCACAAGGTTATCTACCTGTCTAACGAAAGCCCAGGGGGGTTGGCTTTTGCGAGTCGTCTCTCTGGCTCACCAAAGGCGGCTCCACGGTAGCCGAAATAGCCTCAGTTGGGAGAGCGTTAGACTGAAGATCTAAAAGGTCCCCTGGTTTCGATCCCGGCGTTTTCGGCAGCTCTTTAAGAGTTCGGCTGCAGTTTCACCTGACGCATTTGCAAGGAGCCAGTCAGTATTTCCTCAAAGGACTCAACACGTCCACATGATGCGGGCCTCATTTTTGGCAGGTTTGGGTCACTGTACGAGGAGTAAGGATAAAAGCCCTTTTTGGGTCGTGGCAAGGGCAGAGCAGCACGTATTGGCACCACGCTGTACCTCAGCATCTTTAAAAGCACACGATTCTGGTGGGACTCGAACCCACAACCTTTGAATGGCTTCTTCCATTGCTCACTAGAAGTCCAATGCGCTATCCATTGCGCCACAGAACCCATTTCCGCCACTTTTATACGCTACTACATCCACTCAAACGTATCTTTTCCCTAATTCTCGTAGACATCCATTGCTTTCACCACGTTCCGTGGCCCTCACCTCCAAAACAACCTTCGATAGCTCAGTTGGTAGAGCGGAGGACTGTAGTTGAATAGACAGACATCCTTAGGTCGCTGGTTCAACTCCGGCTCGAAGGAAGAGTTGCCTTTTGCCGGTCTTTCTAGCCATGTTAAGGCAATGGTGGCCAAAAAGCCTACTTCCTGACCGGGAATGACCCGGGCCGCCGGCGGTGAGAGCGCCGAATCCTAACCACTAGACTACCAGGGAGAGATGAGGGGTGTTCTTGGGAAGAGCGGAAGGACTGCACGTGAGGTTTTGAGGTGGTCGCAAAGGCAGATCAGCACGTCTTTGGACCAGCAGCACGTCATACTTTAAACTTGCATAACTTTGGACTGCTTGGAGATAGAAAGTCCATTCCAGCGCCAGTGCACTCGTCTCACTGAGAGCATTCCGTGGGGCCTCAGAGGCGGGCGAATTCTGCAGCGGCGTACCGTATAAGCCAGTTATTGTGGGCGGCCCTCTCAAGGTGTGCTCTTCAAGCAGTCAGGATGGCCCGAGCGGTCTAAGGCGCTGCGTTCAGGTCGCAGTCTCTCTGGAGGCGTGGGTTCGAATCCCACTTCTGACAAGACCTTTATTGTGTTGGCAGACAAAAGGACAGCCTGTCTCCTCCAAGATGTTGTTCACGTCCACCTTTCCGATGCACCGGATCAGACTCCTGAACAAACGCATAACCCCCTTATTGTAACTGAAAAAAACGTCTGAGGAGATTTGCGAGGTGTCTGAGCCAGCTATCTAATGTTAGCATGCTACTACCCACAAGGTAAACAGCGATTGGTTGGAACAATCGCCACGTCGTACAGTCGAACATTTTGGGACGTAAAAGGCGAAGTGTTGCTTTTTGGTTGCGCTAAAGGAAACTTGCCCCGTGTGAGGATCGAACTCACGACCTTCAGATTATGAGACTGACGCGCTACCTACTGCGCTAACAAGGCTTTAGATGGAACCACAAGGTTATCTACCTGTCTAACGAAAGCCAGGGGGTTGGCTTTTGCGAGCTCGTCTCTCTGGCTCACCAAAGGCGGCTCACGGTAGCCGAAATAGCTCAGTTGGGAGAGCGTTAGACTGAAGATCTAAAGGTCCCTGGTTCGATCCCGGGTTTCGTTAGCTCTTTAAGAGTTCGGCTGCAGTTTCACCTGACGCATTTGCAAGGAGCCAGTCAGTATTATCCCTCAAGGACTCAACAACGTCCACATGATGCGAGGCCTCATTTTTGGCAGGTTTGGGTCACTGTACGAGGAGTAAGGATAAAGCCCTTTTTGGGTCGTGGCAAGGGCAGAAGCAGCACGTATTGGCACACGCTGTACCTCCGCATCCTTAAAGCACACGATTCTGGTGGGATTGAACCCACAACTTTGAATGGCTTCTTCCATTGCTCACTAGAAGTCCAATGCGCTATCCATTGCGCCACAGAACCCATTTCCGCCACCTTTTTATAACGCTACTACATCCACTCAACACGTATCTTTCCTAATTCTCGTAGAACATCCCCATTGCTTCACCCACGTTCCGTGGCCCTCACCTCCAAAACAACCTTCGATAGCTCAAGTTGGTAGAGCGGAGGGACTGTAGTTGAATAGACAGACATCCCTTAGGTCGCTGGTTCAACTCCGGCTCGAAGGAAGAGTTGCCTTTGCCGGGTCTTTCTAGCCATGTTAAGGCCATGGTGGCCAAAAGCCTACTTCCTGACCGGGAATCGAACCCGAATCGAACCACTAGACTACCAGGGAGAGATGAGGGGTGTTCTTGGGAAGAGCGGAAGACTGCACGTGAGGTTTTTGGGTGGTCGCAAAGGCAGATCAGCACGTCTTTGGACCACGCAGCACGTCATACTTTAAACTTGCATAACTTTGGACTGCTTGGAGATAGAAAGTCCCATTCCAGCGCCAAGTGCACTCGTCTCACTGAGAGCATTCCGTGGGGCCTCAGAGGGCGGGCGAGTTCTGCAGCGGACCGATATAAGCCAGTTATTGTGGGCGCCCTCTCAAGGTGTGCTCTTCAAGCAGTCAGGATGGCCGAGCGGTCTAAGGCGCTGCGTTCAAGGTCGCAGTCTCTCTGGAGGCGTGGGTTCGAATCCCACTTCTGACAAGACCTTTATTGTGTTGGCAGACAAAGGACAGCCTGTCTCCTCCAAGATGTTGTTCACGTCCACCTTTCCGATGCACCGGATCAGACTCCCTGAACAAACGCATTGTCAAGTTATCAGGGGTTTTTTAACTTCTGCCCAAACTTGAAAAAGGCCTTGGCCATCAACAGGGTTAAAATGGTAACGACTCTGACGGTTTCTTCATTCTTCTTTGTTTTATTTGAGTTCAAATACTTCTTTAATGCAACACGTCTTATCAGGTTGAAAACCTTTACAAGAAACAAAACATAAAATACAGCACTCCATCAAATACACAAACAACAGTGCATGTAAACTACCACAAAACTCAAACACTAAAGCACACTTTTGCAATAGATTACCAGATAACATCAAACATTGTCTTACCAGTAGCATCCCTGGTAGTGGCCAGCAAGGTTAAGTCCCCCATTAGCAGTCACCATATGCTTTCCAAACACTCACACTACCTGTGCTTAAGTGACTTGACTTCCTGTATTTCCTGTCATGAGGACCACTTCCTGCTTCACAATAAAAGTTGTATTTTCAAAACAAAAGTCCCTTCCCGGTTACAATCTGACAGCACACCTCCCACTTGAGCTCCTGGTGCCAGAACCCAAGGAGGTCACGTCACTCTTCTCTGGAGCGTGCCACTTGCTCCTTACAAAGAGATTCGGGCCTGCCAATTGACACCACTTCTTCCAGAACTTATTCACCTCCGACTGGATCACTCTCAGCCTTTTGTAGGGGTAACCCTCAAACTGGAAGTCTCCTGGGTCTCCTCTCAAGCTCGCCCCAGCAGGAGAGAGTTTGGAGTGAAATCCTTCTGCGGACATGTCACTGACAATGTCAGTATGAATGGCTCTGGATGCCATGCAACTGAACACGATACCCCACACCTTCAGCCTCACTCTCTTCTTCACCTCATCTTTCACTTCATATGACCCCTCTTCTTTTGAGGGTGATGCCTCCCACTTTGATTTCTTTGGAGTCTGGTTTTTAAGGCCTAGCCAGCTATCAGCAGCCCGTCTTACCCAAGCAACGACATTCACCAGCCTGGACAAGCAGCTAAATCTATTGACCTCCAAAAGATTTTTGAAGGCTGAGTTTGAAAGTGCTACTCTCAGCACAACTTCACCCTGTCTCATTTCTGGATCAGTTCCCGATGCATCAGGGCAGACAATCAGGTGGGTTGGGTCAGTATCATTTTTTTCAACAGAGTCTTCAGCTTTGGTGTGGTCCTGGGTGGTGACCCCTCGGCATCTCTTCACTTGACCTCTTGTCATTACTGCTGAAAAGGCCTTCCTCTGCAGCTTACTGATGCTGTCCCTGGCGTCAGTTACCACTTCCTCAGCTGACTGACTTGGCAGGACAAATGTTTTGTGCGTCTCAGAGGGTGTCCTCGTTGTGGTGTCTGCTACTCCCCTTTCCTGCCTCCCACTTTGCGTAGACTGGACCCATGGCTTCAGAGAAAATCCACCTGCTTGCAGAATTTCCTCAATCTCCTTGGTCACTTCGCTCAGTCTGTTTGCATTATTGTGGGATGTTAGGACATCATCTGTGTAGCTGTCTTCCTCCAGTATCCTTCGCGCCTCCTTGCACTCAAGGACGTCACGGTGAGTTGCAGCTGTATGCCTAGCTTCACCGATGGTGTCTTGCATGTGAACTGTCTTGGTCATGAAGGGGACCTCAGCAGGGATCTCCTCATATTTGATGGCAGCTGTTCTCATAGAACGAGCAAAGTGTGTCTTTGACTCATGTGCCGTCATGTTTACTTGCTCAAACAGATCAGGGTGCGCTCCGCCCACTGTCTTTCCAAGAGGGCTCTCCCACAAGACGAGATCTCCAACAACTTTCACCCTTTGTGGGGCAAGTCTCCCTTCTCTGTGACTTATGAGCAACTCAATCTGCTCAGGTCTCCTCAGCTCCTCAGGTTCAACTTCTGGGAAGAATCTCGTCAGCTCTTCAGGCTTGACAGCTCGGTGAACTTTGGCGATCTCCTTCAGCCCATAACAGATTAGTTCATGGGCCCTCTCAGTTCCCTTGGAGGTTTTGATTCGAACTCTGAGGAGGTATCTTCTTGTGGCTACTTTGGTAGCCATTCCACCCACTCCATGCACAATTAGTGTGATCTTCTCACTCCTAAGATTCAATCTTTTGGCTGCTTTATGAGTAATGTAGTTGGTGTCTGAAGCCAGATCCACCAGGGCTCCGATTTTTTGACCTGCATTAGCGGTCACTTCCATTAACATCATAATGACGGGAAGTTCTCTCAATCCACTTTCTTTGAGGAGGCTCACCTGGTTCTTAGCTGGACAGCTGACGTTCGACGAATTATTGGTGAAGGCCTTCCGGCACCTCTCAGCTAACTCGGGGGTAAGTTCACCCAAGAATCTCTTCTGTTCCTCAGTTAAGTTCTTTTTGTCTCTGTCATCTGTTTGAGGTTTCTCAAGTTCACGCCTCTTGCTGTTCCCTCTTGGACAGAGAAAGAAGTGGTGATCTGAGGAGCCTCTCTTTTTGCAGTCTACATTCCTGCACAGGTAAGTGTCTCTGCAGCCATCATCATACTCATGACACCCTAAGCACTCCCTGCATGCACCAATCCTTTCCACAGCAGCTTCCTTTTCTGATAACTTCAGAGCCCTGAACTTTTTGCAGAAGAAAATCCTGTCCTTATGTTTCTCATCCCCACAGATAATGCATCCATCCTCAGCATCTTCACCCTTTGTGGCTTGAGTTGAGGCATATTTTTTGTTAAATGTCCTTTCTGCTTTGTCTGAACTCTCTGGCTTGTCTGTGATTTGTAGGTGCTCTAGCCTCTCGAAGATCTCCTCTTGCTTCTTCAGAAAAGCTAATAGCATGTCAAAGTGCTTATCTTCAGTGACATCATTGCTGGGATCCACCATGAACATCAGCCAGTCCTTCTTCAAACCCTCAGGAAGCTTGCTCTCTAAAGACCTCACCACCAGTGGGTTTTTTGATGGCGCCGGTACTTCCTAGGTCTGTGAGGTCAGCGAGAGCTTTTCCAATGGTCTGAATAAGGTCTACTACTTTTCTCGGCTGATTTCCTCTGACTGGCTGAATCTTCTCAACTCATCAACAATTTCTAGAGCAATGGCACATTTGTTACCATACCTATTTGCCAGCACTCTGAAGACATCATCAGCTGTGCTGTAAGTCGACAAGCGGAGATCTTTCACAATCTTTTCTTCCACACTATCAAGAAGCTGAATCTTTTTTACCTCTGGCGAACCGGTTGGCTCTCCCTGCTTCTGAAGGCTTTCCCAGTCTGTCCTCCAGCGGTGGAAGTCTCTTTTGCAGCCGCTAAACGTGGGCAGTTTGGTTGGTTTTCAACTGTCAAGTTATCAGGGGTTTTTTAACTTCTGCCCAAACTTGAAAAAGGCCTTGGCCATCAACAGGGTTAAAATGGTAACGACTCTGACGGTTTCTTCATTCTTCTTTGTTTTATTTGAGTTCAAATACTTCTTTAATGCAACACGTCTTATCAGGTTGAAAACCTTTACAAGAAACAAAACATAAAATACAGCACTCCATCAAATACACAAACAACAGTGCATGTAAACTACCACAAAACTCAAACACTAAAGCACACTTTTGCAATAGATTACCAGATAACATCAAACATTGTCTTACCAGTAGCATCCCTGGTAGTGGCCAGCAGGTTAAGTCCCCCATTAGCAGTCACCATATGCTTTCCAAACACTCACACTACCTGTGCTTAAGTGACTTGACTTCCTGTATTTCCTGTCATGAGGACCACTTCCTGCTTCACAATAAAAGTTGTATTTTCAAAACAAAAGTCCCTTCCCGGTTACAATCTGACAGCACACGCATAAACCCCTTATTGTAACTGAAAAAAACATCTAAGGAGATTTGCGAGGTGTCTGAGCCAGCTATCTAATGTTAGCATGCTACTACCCACAAGGTAAACAGCGATGGGTTGGAACAATCGCCACGTCGTACAGTCGAACATTTTGGGACGTAAAAGGCGAAGTGTTGCTTTTTGGTTGCGCTAAAGGAAACTTGCCCCGTGTGAGGATCGAACTCACGACCTTCAGATTATGAGACTGACGCGCTACCTACTGCGCTAACAAGGCTTTAGATGGAACCACAAGGTTATCTACCTGTCTAACGAAAGCCAGGGGGTTGGCTTTTGCGAGCTCGTCTCTCTGGCTCACCAAAGGCGGCTCACGGTAGCCGAAATAGCTCAGTTGGTAGAGCGTTAGACTGAAGATCTAAAGGTCCCTGGTTCGATCCCGGGTTTCGGCAGCTCTTTAAGAGTTCGGCTGCAGTTTCACCTGACGCATTTGCAAGGAGCCAGTCAGTATTTCCTCAAAGGACTCAACACGTCCACATGATGCGAGGCCTCATTTTTGGCAGGTTTGGGTCACTGTACGAGGAGTAAGGATAAAAGCCCTTTTTGGGTCGTGGCAAGGGCAGAGCAGCACGTATTGGCACCACGCTGTACCTCAGCATCCTTAAAAGCACACGATTCTGGTGGGACTCGAACCCACAACCTTTGAATGGCTTCTTCCATTGCTCACTAGAAGTCCAATGCGCTATCCATTGCGCCACAGAACCCATTTCCGCCACCTTTTATACGCTACTACATCCACTCAAACGTATCTTTTCCCTAATTCTCGTAGACATCCATTGCTTTCACCACGTTCCGTGGCCCTCACCTCCAAAACAACCTTCGATAGCTCAGTTGGTAGAGCGGAGGACTGTAGTTGAATAGACAGACATCCTTAGGTCGCTGGTTCAACTCCGGCTCGAAGGAAGAGTTGCCTTTTGCCGGTCTTTCTAGCCATGTTAAGGCCAATGGTGGCCAAAAAGCCTACTTCCCTGACCGGGAATCGAACCCGAATCGAACCACTAGACTACCAGGGAGAGATGAGGGGTGTTCTTGGGAAGAGCGGAAGACTGCACGTGAGGTTTTTGGGTGGTCGCAAAGGCAGATCAGCACGTCTTTGGACCACGCAGCACGTCATACTTTAAACTTGCATAACTTTGGACTGCTTGGAGATAGAAAGTCCATTCCAGCGCCAGTGCACTCGTCTCACTGAGAGCATTCCGTGGGGCCTCAGAGGGCGGGCGAGTTCTGCAGCGGGACCGATATAAGCCAGTTATTGTGGGCGCCCTCTCAAGGTGTGCTCTTCAAGCAGTCAGGATGGCCGAGCGGTCTAAGGCGCTGCGTTCAGTTCGCAGTCTATCTGGAGGCGTGGGTTCGAATCCCACTTCTGACAAGACCTTTATTGTGTTGGCAGACAAAGGACAGCCTGTCTCCTCCAAGATGTTGTTCACGTCCACCTTTCCGATGCACCGGATCAGACTCCTGAACAAACGCATAAACCCCTTATTGTAACTGAAAAAAACATCTGAGGAGATTTGCGAGGTGTCTGAGCCAGCTATCTAATGTTAGCATGCTACTACCCACAAGGTAAACAGCGATGGGTTGGAACAATCGCCACGTCGTACAGTCGAACATTTTGGGACGTAAAAGGCGAAGTGTTGCTTTTTGGTTGCGCTAAAGGAAACTTGCCCCGTGTGAGGATCGAACTCACGACCTTCAGATTATGAGACTGACGCGCTACCTACTGCGCTAACAAGGCTTTAGATGGAACCACAAGGTTATCTACCTGTCTAACGAAAGCCAGGGGGTTGGCTTTTGCGAGCTCGTCTCTCTGGCTCACCAAAGGCGGCTCACGGTAGCCGAAATAGCTCAGTTGGGAGAGCGTTAGACTGAAGATCTAAAGGTCCCTGGTTCGATCCCGGGTTTCGGCAGCTCTTTAAGAGTTCGGCTGCAGTTTCACCTGACGCATTTGCAAGGAGCCAGTCAGTATTTCCTCAAAGGACTCAACACGTCCACATGATGCGAGGCCTCATTTTTGGCAGGTTTGGGTCACTGTACGAGGAGTAAGGATAAAAGCCCTTTTTGGGTCGTGGCAAGGGCAGAGCAGCACGTATTGGCACCACGCTGTACCTCAGCATCTTTAAAAGCACACGATTCTGGTGGGACTCGAACCCACAACCTTTGAATGGCTTCTTCCATTGCTCACTAGAAGTCCAATGCGCTATCCATTGCGCCACAGAACCCATTTCCGCCACCTTTTATACGCTACTACATCCACTCAAACGTATCTTTTCCCTAATTCTCGTAGACATCCATTGCTTTCACCACGTTCCGTGGTCCTCACCTCCAAAACAACCTTCGATAGCTCAGTTGGTAGAGCGGAGGACTGTAGTTGAATAGACAGACATCCTTAGGTCGCTGGTTCAACTCCGGCTCGAAGGAAGAGTTGCCTTTTGCCGGTCTTTCTAGCCATGTTAAGGCCAATGGTGGCCAAAAAGCCTACTTCCCTGACCGGGAATCGAACCCGGGCCGCGGCGGTGAGAGCGCCGAATCCTAACCACTAGACTACCAGGGAGAGATGAGGGGTGTTCTTGGGAAGAGCGGAAGACTGCACGTGAGGTTTTTGGGTGGTCGCAAAGGCAGATCAGCACGTCTTTGGACCACGCAGCACGTCATACTTTAAACTTGCATAACTTTGGACTGCTTGGAGATAGAAAGTCCATTCCAGCGCCAGTGCACTCGTCTCACTGAGAGCATTCCGTGGGGCCTCAGAGGGCGGTCGAATTCTGCAGCGGGACCGATATAAGCCAGTTATTGTGGGCGCCCTCTCAAGGTGTGCTCTTCAAGCAGTCAGGATGGCCGAGCGGTCTAAGGCGCTGCGTTCAGGTCGCAGTCTCTCTGGAGGCGTGGGTTCGAATCCCACTTCTGACAAGACCTTTATTGTGTTGGCAGACAAAGGACAGCCTGTCTCCTCCAAGATGTTGTTCACGTCCACCTTTCCGATGCACCGGATCAGACTCCTGAACAAAACGCATAACCCCCTTATTGTAACTGAAAAAAACGTCTGAGGAGATTTGCGAGGTCTCTGAGCCAGCTATCTAATGTTAGCATGCTACTACCCACAAGGTAAACAGCGATTGGTTGGAACAATCGCCACGTCGTACAGTCGAACATTTTGGGACGTAAAAGGCGAAGTGTTGCTTTTTGGTTGCGCTAAAGGAAACTTGCCCCGTGTGAGGATCGAACTCACGACCTTCAGATTATGAGACTGACGCGCTACCTACTGCGCTAACAAGGCTTTAGATGGAACCACAAGGTTATCTACCTGTCTAACGAAAGCCAGGGGGTTGGCTTTTGCGAGCTCGTCTCTCTGGCTCACCAAAGGCGGCTCACGGTAGCCGAAATAGCTCAGTTGGGAGAGCGTTAGACTGAAGATCTAAAGGTCCCTGGTTCGATCCCGGGTTTCGGCAGCTCTTTAAGAGTTCGGCTGCAGTTTCACCTGACGCATTTGCAAGGAGCCAGTCAGTATTTCCTCAAAGGACTCAACACGTCCACATGATGCGAGGCCTCATTTTTGGCAGGTTTGGGTCACTGTACGAGGAGTAAGGATAAAAGCCCTTTTTGGGTCGTGGCAAGGGCAGAGCAGCACGTATTGGCACCACGCTGTACCTCAGCATCCTTAAAAGCACACGATTCTGGTGGGACTCGAACCCACAACCTTTGAATGGCTTCTTCCATTGCTCACTAGAAGTCCAATGCGCTATCCATTGCGCCACAGAACCCATTTCCGCCACCTTTTATACGCTACTACATCCACTCAAACGTATCTTTTCCCTAATTCTCGTAGACATCCATTGCTTTCACCACGTTCCGTGGCCCTCACCTCCAAAACAACCTTCGATAGCTCAGTTGGTAGAGCGGAGGACTGTAGTTGAATAGACAGACATCCTTAGGTCGCTGGTTCAACTCCGGCTCGAAGGAAGAGTTGCCTTTTGCCGGTCTTTCTAGCCATGTTAAGGCCAATGGTGGCCAAAAAGCCTACTTCCCTGACCGGGAATCGAACCCGAATCGAACCACTAGACTACCAGGGAGAGATGAGGGGTGTTCTTGGGAAGAGCGGAAGACTGCACGTGAGGTTTTTGGGTGGTCGCAAAGGCAGATCAGCACGTCTTTGGACCACGCAGCACGTCATACTTTAAACTTGCATAACTTTGGACTGCTTGGAGATAGAAAGTCCATTCCAGCGCCAGTGCACTCGTCTCACTGAGAGCATTCCGTGGGGCCTCAGAGGGCGGGCGAATTCTGCAGCGGGACCGATATAAGCCAGTTATTGTGGGCGCCCTCTCAAGGTGTGCTCTTCAAGCAGTCAGGATGGCCGAGCGGTCTAAGGCGCTGCGTTCAGGTCGCAGTCTCTCTGGAGGCGTGGGTTCGAATCCCACTTCTGACAAGACCTTTATTGTGTTGGCAGACAAAGGACAGCCTGTCTCCTCCAAGATGTTGTTCACGTCCACCTTTCCGATGCACCGGATCAGACTCCTGAACAAACGCATAACCCCCTTATTGTAACTGAAAAAAACGTCTGAGGAGATTTGCGAGGTGTCTGAGCCAGCTATCTAATGTTAGCATGCTACTACCCACAAGGTAAACAGCGATTGGTTGGAACAATCGCCACGTCGTACAGTCGAACATTTTGGGACGTAAAAGGCGAAGTGTTGCTTTTTGGTTGCGCTAAAGGAAACTTGCCCCGTGTGAGGATCGAACTCACGACCTTCAGATTATGAGACTGACGCGCTACCTACTGCGCTAACAAGGCTTTAGATGGAACCACAAGGTTATCTACCTGTCTAACGAAAGCCAGGGGGTTGGCTTTTGCGAGCTCGTCTCTCTGGCTCACCAAAGGCGGCTCACGGTAGCCGAAATAGCTCAGTTGGGAGAGCGTTAGACTGAAGATCTAAAGGTCCCTGGTTCGATCCCGGGTTTCGGCAGCTCTTTAAGAGTTCGGCTGCAGTTTCACCTGACGCATTTGCAAGGAGCCAGTCAGTATTTCCTCAAAGGACTCAACACGTCCACATGATGCGCGGCCTCATTTTTGGCAGGTTTGGGTCACTGTACGAGGAGTAAGGATAAAAGCCCTTTTTGGGTCGTGGCAAGGGCAGAGCAGCACGTATTGGCACCACGCTGTACCTCAGCATCTTTAAAAGCACACGATTCTGGTGGGACTCGAACCCACAACCTTTGAATGGCTTCTTCCATTGCTCACTAGAAGTCCAATGCGCTATCCATTGCGCCACAGAACCCATTTCCGCCACCTTTTATACGCTACTACATCCACTCAAACGTATCTTTTCCCTAATTCTCGTAGACATCCATTGCTTTCACCACGTTCCGTGGCCCTCACCTCCAAAACAACCTTCGATAGCTCAGTTGGTAGAGCGGAGGACTGTAGTTGAATAGACAGACATCCTTAGGTCGCTGGTTCAACTCCGGCTCGAAGGAAGAGTTGCCTTTTGCCGGTCTTTCTAGCCATGTTAAGGCCAATGGTGGCCAAAAAGCCTACTTCCCTGACCGGGAATCGAACCCGAATCGAACCACTAGACTACCAGGGAGAGATGAGGGGTGTTCTTGGGAAGAGCGGAAGACTGCACGTGAGGTTTTTGGGTGGTCGCAAAGGCAGATCAGCACGTCTTTGGACCACGCAGCACGTCATACTTTAAACTTGCATAACTTTGGACTGCTTGGAGATAGAAAGTCCATTCCAGCGCCAGTGCACTCGTCTCACTGAGAGCATTCCGTGGGGCCTCAGAGGGCGGGCGAATTCTGCAGCGGGACCGATATAAGCCAGTTATTGTGGGCGCCCTCTCAAGGTGTGCTCTTCAAGCAGTCAGGATGGCCGAGCGGTCTAAGGCGCTGCGTTCAGGTCGCAGTCTCTCTGGAGGCGTGGGTTCGAATCCCACTTCTGACAAGACCTTTATTGTGTTGGCAGACAAAGGTCAGCCTGTCTCCTCCAAGATGTTGTTCACGTCCACCTTTCCGATGCACCGGATCAGACTCCTGAACAAACGCATAACCCCCTTATTGTAACTGAAAAAAACGTCTGAGGAGATTTGCGAGGTGTCTGAGCCAGCTATCTAATGTTAGCATGCTACTACCCACAAGGTAAACAGCGATTGGTTGGAACAATCGCCACGTCGTACAGTCGAACATTTTGGGACGTAAAAGGCGAAGTGTTGCTTTTTGGTTGCGCTAAAGGAAACTTGCCCCGTGTGAGGATCGAACTCACGACCTTCAGATTATGAGACTGACGCGCTACCTACTGCGCTAACAAGGCTTTAGATGGAACCACAAGGTTATCTACCTGTCTAACGAAAGCCAGGGGGTTGGCTTTTGCGAGCTCGTCTCTCTGGCTCACCAAAGGCGGCTCACGGTAGCCGAAATAGCTCAGTTGGGAGAGCGTTAGACTGAAGATCTAAAGGTCCCTGGTTCGATCCCGGGTTTCGGCAGCTCTTTAAGAGTTCGGCTGCAGTTTCACCTGACGCATTTGCAAGGAGCCAGTCAGTATTTCCTCAAAGGACTCAACACGTCCACATGATGCGAGGCCTCATTTTTGGCAGGTTTGGGTCACTGTACGAGGAGTAAGGATAAAAGCCCTTTTTGGGTCGTGGCAAGGGCAGAGCAGCACGTATTGGCACCACGCTGTACCTCAGCATCCTTAAAAGCACACGATTCTGGTGGGACTCGAACCCACAACCTTTGAATGGCTTCTTCCATTGCTCACTAGAAGTCCAATGCGCTATCCATTGCGCCACAGAACCCATTTCCGCCACCTTTTATACGCTACTACATCCACTCAAACGTATCTTTTCCCTAATTCTCGTAGACATCCATTGCTTTCACCACGTTCCGTGGCCCTCACCTCCAAAACAACCTTCGATAGCTCAGTTGGTAGAGCGGAGGACTGTAGTTGAATAGACAGACATCCTTAGGTCGCTGGTTCAACTCCGGCTCGAAGGAAGAGTTGCCTTTTGCCGGTCTTTCTAGCCATGTTAAGGCCAATGGTGGCCAAAAAGCCTACTTCCCTGACCGGGAATCGAACCCGAATCGAACCACTAGACTACCAGGGAGAGATGAGGGGTGTTCTTGGGAAGAGCGGAAGACTGCACGTGAGGTTTTTGGGTGGTCGCAAAGGCAGATCAGCACGTCTTTGGACCACGCAGCACGTCATACTTTAAACTTGCATAACTTTGGACTGCTTGGAGATAGAAAGTCCATTCCAGCGCCAGTGCACTCGTCTCACTGAGAGCATTCCGTGGGGCCTCAGAGGGCGGGCGAATTCTGCAGCGGGACCGATATAAGCCAGTTATTGTGGGCGCCCTCTCAAGGTGTGCTCTTCAAGCAGTCAGGATGGCCGAGCGGTCTAAGGCGCTGCGTTCAGGTCGCAGTCTCTCTGGAGGCGTGGGTTCGAATCCCACTTCTGACAAGACCTTTATTGTGTTGGCAGACAAAGGACAGCCTGTCTCCTCCAAGATGTTGTTCACGTCCACCTTTCCGATGCACCGGATCAGACTCCTGAACAAACGCATAACCCCCTTATTGTAACTGAAAAAAACGTCTGAGGAGATTTGCGAGGTGTCTGAGCCAGCTATCTAATGTTAGCATGCTACTACCCACAAGGTAAACAGCGATTGGTTGGAACAATCGCCACGTCGTACAGTCGAACATTTTGGGACGTAAAAGGCGAAGTGTTGCTTTTTGGTTGCGCTAAAGGAAACTTGCCCCGTGTGAGGATCGAACTCACGACCTTCAGATTATGAGACTGACGCGCTACCTACTGCGCTAACAAGGCTTTAGATGGAACCACAAGGTTATCTACCTGTCTAACGAAAGCCAGGGGGTTGGCTTTTGCGAGCTCGTCTCTCTGGCTCACCAAAGGCGGCTCACGGTAGCCGAAATAGCTCAGTTGGGAGAGCGTTAGACTGAAGATCTAAAGGTCCCTGGTTCGATCCCGGGTTTCGGCAGCTCTTTAAGAGTTCGGCTGCAGTTTCACCTGACGCATTTGCAAGGAGCCAGTCAGTATTTCCTCAAAGGACTCAACACGTCCACATGATGCGCGGCCTCATTTTTGGCAGGTTTGGGTCACTGTACGAGGAGTAAGGATAAAAGCCCTTTTTGGGTCGTGGCAAGGGCAGAGCAGCACGTATTGGCACCACGCTGTACCTCAGCATCTTTAAAAGCACACGATTCTGGTGGGACTCGAACCCACAACCTTTGAATGGCTTCTTCCATTGCTCACTAGAAGTCCAATGCGCTATCCATTGCGCCACAGAACCCATTTCCGCCACCTTTTATACGCTACTACATCCACTCAAACGTATCTTTTCCCTAATTCTCGTAGACATCCATTGCTTTCACCACGTTCCGTGGCCCTCACCTCCAAAACAACCTTCGATAGCTCAGTTGGTAGAGCGGAGGACTGTAGTTGAATAGACAGACATCCTTAGGTCGCTGGTTCAACTCCGGCTCGAAGGAAGAGTTGCCTTTTGCCGGTCTTTCTAGCCATGTTAAGGCCAATGGTGGCCAAAAAGCCTACTTCCCTGACCGGGAATCGAACCCGAATCGAACCACTAGACTACCAGGGAGAGATGAGGGGTGTTCTTGGGAAGAGCGGAAGACTGCACGTGAGGTTTTTGGGTGGTCGCAAAGGCAGATCAGCACGTCTTTGGACCACGCAGCACGTCATACTTTAAACTTGCATAACTTTGGACTGCTTGGAGATAGAAAGTCCATTCCAGCGCCAGTGCACTCGTCTCACTGAGAGCATTCCGTGGGGCCTCAGAGGGCGGGCGAATTCTGCAGCGGGACCGATATAAGCCAGTTATTGTGGGCGCCCTCTCAAGGTGTGCTCTTCAAGCAGTCAGGATGGCCGAGCGGTCTAAGGCGCTGCGTTCAGGTCGCAGTCTCTCTGGAGGCGTGGGTTCGAATCCCACTTCTGACAAGACCTTTATTGTGTTGGCAGACAAAGGTCAGCCTGTCTCCTCCAAGATGTTGTTCACGTCCACCTTTCCGATGCACCGGATCAGACTCCTGAACAAACGCATAACCCCCTTATTGTAACTGAAAAAAACGTCTGAGGAGATTTGCGAGGTGTCTGAGCCAGCTATCTAATGTTAGCATGCTACTACCCACAAGGTAAACAGCGATTGGTTGGAACAATCGCCACGTCGTACAGTCGAACATTTTGGGACGTAAAAGGCGAAGTGTTGCTTTTTGGTTGCGCTAAAGGAAACTTGCCCCGTGTGAGGATCGAACTCACGACCTTCAGATTATGAGACTGACGCGCTACCTACTGCGCTAACAAGGCTTTAGATGGAACCACAAGGTTATCTACCTGTCTAACGAAAGCCAGGGGGTTGGCTTTTGCGAGCTCGTCTCTCTGGCTCACCAAAGGCGGCTCACGGTAGCCGAAATAGCTCAGTTGGGAGAGCGTTAGACTGAAGATCTAAAGGTCCCTGGTTCGATCCCGGGTTTCGGCAGCTCTTTAAGAGTTCGGCTGCAGTTTCACCTGACGCATTTGCAAGGAGCCAGTCAGTATTTCCTCAAAGGACTCAACACGTCCACATGATGCGCGGCCTCATTTTTGGCAGGTTTGGGTCACTGTACGAGGAGTAAGGATAAAAGCCCTTTTTGGGTCGTGGCAAGGGCAGAGCAGCACGTATTGGCACCACGCTGTACCTCAGCATCTTTAAAAGCACACGATTCTGGTGGGACTCGAACCCACAACCTTTGAATGGCTTCTTCCATTGCTCACTAGAAGTCCAATGCGCTATCCATTGCGCCACAGAACCCATTTCCGCCAACTTTTATACGCTACTACATCCACTCAAACGTATCTTTTCCCTAATTCTCGTAGACATCCATTGCTTTCACCACGTTCCGTGGCCCTCACCTCCAAAACAACCTTCGATAGCTCAGTTGGTAGAGCGGAGGACTGTAGTTGAATAGACAGACATCCTTAGGTCGCTGGTTCAACTCCGGCTCGAAGGAAGAGTTGCCTTTTGCCGGTCTTTCTAGCCATGTTAAGGCCAATGGTGGCCAAAAAGCCTACTTCCCTGACCGGGAATCGAACCCGAATCGAACCACTAGACTACCAGGGAGAGATGAGGGGTGTTCTTGGGAAGAGCGGAAGACTGCACGTGAGGTTTTTGGGTGGTCGCAAAGGCAGATCAGCACGTCTTTGGACCACGCAGCACGTCATACTTTAAACTTGCATAACTTTGGACTGCTTGGAGATAGAAAGTCCATTCCAGCGCCAGTGCACTCGTCTCACTGAGAGCATTCCGTGGGGCCTCAGAGGGCGGGCGAGTTCTGCAGCGGGACCGATATAAGCCAGTTATTGTGGGCGCCCTCTCAAGGTGTGCTCTTCAAGCAGTCAGGATGGCCGAGCGGTCTAAGGCGCTGCGTTCAGGTCGCAGTCTCTCTGGAGGCGTGGGTTCGAATCCCACTTCTGACAAGACCTTTATTGTGTTGGCAGACAAAGGACAGCCTGTCTCCTCCAAGATGTTGTTCACGTCCACCTTTCCGATGCACCGGATCAGACTCCTGAACAAACGCATTGTCAAGTTATCAGGGGTTTTTTAACTTCTGCCCAAACTTGAAAAAGGCCTTGGCCATCAACAGGGTTAAAATGGTAACGACTCTGACGGTTTCTTCATTCTTCTTTGTTTTATTTGAGTTCAAATACTTCTTTAATGCAACACGTCTTATCAGGTTGAAAACCTTTACAAGAAACAAAACATAAAATACAGCACTCCATCAAATACACAAACAACAGTGCATGTAAACTACCACAAAACTCAAACACTAAAGCACACTTTTGCAATAGATTACCAGATAACATCAAACATTGTCTTACGAGTAGCATCCCTGGTAGTGGCCAGCAGGTTAAGTCCCCCATTAGCAGTCACCATATGCTTTCCAAACACTCACACTACCTGTGCTTAAGTGACTTGACTTCCTGTATTTCCTGTCATGAGGACCACTTCCTGCTTCACAATAAAAGTTGTATTTTCAAAACAAAAGTCCCTTCCCGGTTACAATCTGACAGCACACCTCCCACTTGAGCTCCTGGTGCCAGAACCCAAGGAGGTCACGTCACTCTTCTCTGGAGCGTGCCACTTGCTCCTTACAAAGAGATTCGGGCCTGCCAATTGACACCACTTCTTCCAGAACTTATTCACCTCCGACTGGATCACTCTCAGCCTTTTGTAGGGGTAACCCTCAAACTGGAAGTCTCCTGGGTCTCCTCTCAAGCTCGCTCCAGCAGGAGAGAGTTTGGAGTGAAATCCTTCTGCGGACATGTCACTGACAATGTCAGTATGAATGGCTCTGGATGCCATGCAACTGAACACGATACCCCACACCTTCAGCCTCACTCTCTTCTTCACCTCATCTTTCACTTCATATGACCCCTCTTCTTTTGAGGGTGATGCCTCCCACTTTGATTTCTTTGGAGTCTGGTTTTTAAGGCCTAGCCAGCTATCAGCAGCCCGTCTTACCCAAGCAACGACATTCACCAGCCTGGACAAGCAGCTAAATCTATTGACCTCCAAAAGATTTTTGAAGGCTGAGTTTGAAAGTGCTACTCTCAGCACAACTTCACCCTGTCTCATTTCTGGATCAGTTCCCGATGCATCAGGGCAGACAATCAGGTGGGTTGGGTCAGTATCATTTTTTTCAACAGAGTCTTCAGCTTTGGTGTGGTCCTGGGTGGTGACCCCTCGGCATCTCTTCACTTGACCTCTTGTCATTACTGCTGAAAAGGCCTTCCTCTGCAGCTTACTGATGCTGTCCCTGGCGTCAGTTACCACTTCCTCAGCTGACTGACTTGGCAGGACAAATGTTTTGTGCGTCTCAGAGGGTGTCCTCGTTGTGGTGTCTGCTACTCCCCTTTCCTGCCTCCCACTTTGCGTAGACTGGACCCATGGCTTCAGAGAAAATCCACCTGCTTGCAGAATTTCCTCAATCTCCTTGGTCACTTCGCTCAGTCTGTTTGCATTATTGTGGGATGTTAGGACATCATCTGTGTAGCTGTCTTCCTCCAGTATCCTTCGCGCCTCCTTGCACTCAAGGACGTCACGGTGAGTTGCAGCTGTATGCCTAGCTTCACCGATGGTGTCTTGCATGTGAACTGTCTTGGTCATGAAGGGGACCTCAGCAGGGATCTCCTCATATTTGATGGCAGCTGTTCTCATAGAACGAGCAAAGTGTGTCTTTGACTCATGTGCCGTCATGTTTACTTGCTCAAACAGATCAGGGTGCGCTCCGCCCACTGTCTTTCCAAGAGGGCTCTCCCACAAGACGAGATCTCCAACAACTTTCACCCTTTGTGGGGCAAGTCTCCCTTCTCTGTGACTTATGAGCAACTCAATCTGCTCAGGTCTCCTCAGCTCCTCAGGTTCAACTTCTGGGAAGAATCTCGTCAGCTCTTCAGGCTTGACAGCTCGGTGAACTTTGGCGATCTCCTTCAGCCCATAACAGATTAGTTCATGGGCCCTCTCAGTTCCCTTGGAGGTTTTGATTCGAACTCTGAGGAGGTATCTTCTTGTGGCTACTTTGGTAGCCATTCCACCCACTCCATGCACAATTAGTGTGATCTTCTCACTCCTAAGATTCAATCTTTTGGCTGCTTTATGAGTAATGTAGTTGGTGTCTGAAGCCAGATCCACCAGGGCTCCGATTTTTTGACCTGCATTAGCGGTCACTTCCATTAACATCATAATGACGGGAAGTTCTCTCAATCCACTTTCTTTGAGGAGGCTCACCTGGTTCTTAGCTGGACAGCTGACGTTCGACGAATTATTGGTGAAGGCCTTCCGGCACCTCTCAGCTAACTCGGGGGTAAGTTCACCCAAGAATCTCTTCTGTTCCTCAGTTAAGTTCTTTTTGTCTCTGTCATCTGTTTGAGGTTTCTCAAGTTCACGCCTCTTGCTGTTCCCTCTTGGACAGAGAAAGAAGTGGTGATCTGAGGAGCCTCTCTTTTTGCAGTCTACATTCCTGCACAGGTAAGTGTCTCTGCAGCCATCATCATACTCATGACACCCTAAGCACTCCTGCATGCACCAATCCTTTCCACAGCAGCTTCCTTTTCTGATAACTTCAGAGCCCTGAACTTTTTGCAGAAGAAAATCCTGTCCTTATGTTTCTCATCCCCACAGATAATGCATCCATCCTCAGCATCTTCACCCTTTGTGGCTTGAGTTGAGGCATATTTTTTGTTAAATGTCCTTTCTGCTTTGTCTGAACTCTCTGGCTTGTCTGTGATTTGTAGGTGCTCTAGCCTCTCGAAGATCTCCTCTTGCTTCTTCAGAAAAGCTAATAGCATGTCAAAGTGCTTATCTTCAGTGACATCATTGCTGGGATCCACCATGAACATCAGCCAGTCCTTCTTCAAACCCTCAGGAAGCTTGCTCTCTAAAGACCTCACCACCAGTGGGTTTTTGATGGCGCCGGTACTTCCTAGGTCTGTGAGGTCAGCGAGAGCTTTTCCAATGGTCTGAATAAGGTCTACTACTTTTCTCGGCTGATTTCCTCTGACTGGCTGAATCTTCTCAAGCTCATCAACAATTTCTAGAGCAATGGCACATTTGTTACCATACCTATTTGCCAGCACTCTGAAGACATCATCAGCTGTGCTGTAAGTCGACAAGCGGAGATCTTTCACAATCTTTTCTTCCACACTATCAAGAAGCTGAATCTTTTTTACCTCTGGCGAACCGGTTGGCTCTCCCTGCTTCTGAAGGCTTTCCCAGTTCTGTCCTCCAGCGGTGGAAGTCTCTTTTGCAGCCGCTAAACGTGGGCAGTTTGGTTGGTTTTCAACTGTCAAGTTATCAGGGGTTTTTTAACTTCTGCCCAAACTTGAAAAAGGCCTTGGCCATCAACAGGGTTAAAATGGTAACGACTCTGACGGTTTCTTCATTCTTCTTTGTTTTATTTGAGTTCAAATACTTCTTTAATGCAACACGTCTTATCAGGTTGAAAACCTTTACAAGAAACAAAACATAAAATACAGCACTCCATCAAATACACAAACAACAGTGCATGTAAACTACCACAAAACTCAAACACTAAAGCACACTTTTGCAATAGATTACCAGATAACATCAAACATTGTCTTACCAGTAGCATCCCTGGTAGTGGCCAGCAGGTTAAGTCCCCCATTAGCAGTCACCATATGCTTTCCAAACACTCACACTACCTGTGCTTAAGTGACTTGACTTCCTGTATTTCCTGTCATGAGGACCACTTCCTGCTTCACAATAAAAGTTGTATTTCAAAACAAAAGTCCCTTCCCGGTTACAATCTGACAGCACACGCATAAACCCCTTATTGTAACTGAAAAAAACATCTGAGGAGATTTGCGAGGTGTCTGAGCCAGCTATCTAATGTTAGCATGCTACTACCCACAAGGTAAACAGCGATGGGTTGGAACAATCGCCACGTCGTACAGTCGAACATTTTGGGACGTAAAAGGCGAAGTGTTGCTTTTTGGTTGCGCTAAAGGAAACTTGCCCCGTGTGAGGATCGAACTCACGACCTTCAGATTATGAGACTGACGCGCTACCTACTGCGCTAACAAGGCTTTAGATGGAACCACAAGGTTATCTACCTGTCTAACGAAAGCCAGGGGGTTGGCTTTTGCGAGCTCGTCTCTCTGCTCACCAAAGGCGGCTCACGGTAGCCGAAATAGCTCAGTTGGGAGAGCGTTAGACTGAAGATCTAAAGGTCCCTGTTCGATCCGGGTTCGGCAGCTCTTTAAGAGTTCGGCTGCAGTTTCACCTGACGCATTTGCAAGGAGCCAGTCAGTATTTCCTCAAGGACTCACACGTCCACATGATGCGAGGGCCTCATTTTGGCAGGTTTGGGTCACTGTACGAGGAGTAAGGATAAAAGCCCTTTTGGGTCGTGGCAAGGGGCAGAGCAGCACGTATTGGCACCACGCTGTACCTCAGCATCCTTTAAAAGCACACGATTCTGGTGGGACTCGAACCCACAACCTTTGAATGGCTTGTTCCATTGCTCACTAGAAGTCCAATGCGCTATCCATTGCGCCACAGAACCCATTTCCGCCACCTTTTATACGCTACTACATCCACTCAAACGTATCTTTTCCCTAATTCTCGTAGACATCCATTGCTTTCACCACGTTCCGTGGCCCTCACCTCCAAAACAACCTTCGATAGCTCAGTTGGTAGAGCGGAGGACTGTAGTTGAATAGACAGACATCCTTAGGTCGCTGGTTCAACTCCGGCTCGAAGGAAGAGTTGCCTTTTGCCGGTCTTCTAGCCATGTTAAGGCCAATGGTGGCCAAAAAGCCTACTTCCCTGACCGGGAATCGAACCCGGGCCGCGGCGGTGAGAGCGCCGAATCCTAACCACTAGACTACCAGGGAGAGATGAGGGGTGTTCTTGGGAAGAGCGGAAGACTGCACGTGAGGTTTTTGGGGTGTCGCAAAGGCAGATCAGCACGTCTTTGGACCACGCAGCACGTCATACTTTAAACTTGCATAACTTTGGACTGCTTGGAGATAGAAAGTCCATTCCAGCGCCAGTGCACTCGTCTCACTGAGAGCATTCCGTGGGGCCTCAGAGGGCGGGCGAATTCTGCAGCGGGACCGATATAAGCCAGTTATTGTGGGCGCCCTCTCAAGGTGTGCTCTTCAAGCAGTCAGGATGGCCGAGCGGTCTAAGGCGCTGCGTTCAGGTCGCAGTCTCTCTGGAGGCGTGGGTTCGAATCCCACTTTGACAAGACCTTTATTGTGTTGGCAGACAAAGGACAGCCTGTCTCCTCCAAGATGTTGTTCACGTCCACCTTTCCGATGCACCGGATCAGACTCCTGAACAAACGCATAACCCCTTATTGTAACTGAAAAAAAACGTCTGAGGAGATTTGCGAGGTGTCTGAGCCAGCTATCTAATGTTAGCATGCTACTACCCACAAGGTAAACAGCGATGGTTGGAACAAATCGCCACGTCGTACAGTCGAACATTTTGGGACGTAAAAGGCGAAGTGTTGCTTTTTGGTTGCGCTAAAGGAAACTTGCCCCGTGTGAGGATCGAACTCACGACCTTCAGATTATGAGACTGACGCGCTACCTACTGCGCTAACAAGGCTTTAGATGGAACCACAAGGTTATCTACCTGTCTAACGAAAAGCCAGGGGGTTGGCTTTTTGCGAGCTCGTCTCTCTGGCTCACCAAAGGCGGCTCACGGTAGCCGAAATAGCTCAGTTGGGAGAGCGTTAGACTGAAGATCTAAAGGTCCCTGGTTCGATCCGGGTTTCGGCAGCTCTTTAAGAGTTTCGGCTGCAGTTTCACCTGACGCATTTGCAAGGAGCCAGTCAGTATTTCCTCAAAGGACTCAACACGTCCACATGATGCGAGGCCTCATTTGGCAGGTTTGGGTCACTGTACGAGGAGTAAGGATAAAGCCCTTTTTGGGTCGTGGCAAGGGCAGAGCAGCACGTATTGGCACCACGCTGTACCTCAGCATCCTTAAAAGCACACGATTCTGGTGGGACTCGAACCCACAACCTTTGAATGGCTTCTTCCATTGCTCACTAGAAGTCCAATGCGCTATCCATTGCGCCACAGAACCCATTTCCGCCACCTTTTATACGCTACTACATCCACTCAAACGTATCTTTTCCCTAATTCTCGTAGACATCCATTGCTTTCACCACGTTCCGTGGCCCTCACCTCCAAAACAACCTTCGATAGCTCAGTTGGTAGAGCGGAGGACTGTAGTTGAATAGACAGACATCCTTAGGTCGCTGTTCAACTCCGGCTCGAAGGAAGAGTTGCCTTTTGCCGGTCTTTCTAGCCATGTTAAGGCCAATGGTGGCCAAAGCCTACTTCCCTGACCGGGAATCGAACCCGAATCGAACCACTAGACTACCAGGGAAGATGAGGGGGTTCTTGGGAAGAGCGGAAGACTGCACGTGAGGTTTTTGGGTGGTCGCAAAGGCAGATCAGCACGTCTTTGGACCACGCAGCACGTCATACTTTAAACTTGCATAACTTTGGACTGCTTGGAGATAGAAAGTCCATTCCCAGCGCCAGTGCACTCGTCTCACTGAGAGCATTCCGTGGGGCCTCAGAGGGCGGGCGAATTCTGCAGCGGGACCGATATAAGCCAGTTATTGTGGGCGCCCTCTCAAGGTGTGCTCTTCAAGCAGTCAGGATGGCCGAGCGGTCTAAGGCGCTGCGTTCAGGTCGCAGTCTCTCTGGAGGCGTGGGTTCGAATCCCACTTCTGACAAGACCTTTATTGTGTTGGCAGACAAAGGACAGCCTGTCTCCTCCAAGATGTTGTTCACGTCCACCTTTCCGATGCACCGGATCAGACTCCTGAACAAACGCATAACCCCTTATTGTAACTGAAAAAAACGTCTGAGGAGATTTGCGAGGTGTCTGAGCCAGCTATCTAATGTTAGCATGCTACTACCCACAAGGTAAACAGCGATTGGTTGGAACAATCGCCACGTCGTACAGTCGAACATTTTGGGACGTAAAAGGCGAAGTGTTGCTTTTTGGTTGCGCTAAAGGAAACTTGCCCCGTGTGAGGATCGAACTCACGACCTTCAGATTATGAGACTGACGCGCTACCTACTGCGCTAACAAGGCTTTAGATGGAACCACAAGGTTATCTACCTGTCTAACGAAAGCCAGGGGGTTGGCTTTTGCGAGCTCGTCTCTCTGGCTCACCAAAGGCGGCTCACGGTAGCCGAAATAGCTCAGTTGGAGAGCGTTAGACTGAAGATCTAAAGGTCCCTGGTTCGATCCCGGGTTTCGGCAGCTCTTTAAGAGTTCGGCTGCAGTTTCACCTGACGCATTTGCAAGGAGCCAGTCAGTATTTCCTCAAAGGACTCAACACGTCACATGATGCGCGGCCTCATTTTTGGCAGGTTTGGGTCACTGTACGAGGAGTAAGGATAAAAGCCCTTTTTGGTCGTGGCAAGGCAGAGCAGCACGTATTGGCACCACGCTGTACCTCAGCATCTTAAAAGCACACGATTCTGGTGGGACTCGAACCCACAACCTTTGAATGGCTTCTTCCATTGCTCACTAGAAGTCCAATGCGCTATCCATTGCGCCACAGAACCATTTCCGCCACCTTTTATACGCTACTACATCCACTCAAACGTATCTTTTCCCTAATTCTCGTAGACATCCATTGCTTTCACCACGTTCCGTGGCCCTCACCTCCAAAACAACCTTCGATAGCTCAGTTGGTAGAGCGGAGGACTGTAGTTGAATAGACAGACATCCTTAGGTCGCTGGTTCAACTCCGGCTCGAAGGAAGAGTTGCCTTTTGCCGGTCTTTCTAGCCATGTTAAGGCCAATGGTGGCCAAAAAGCCTACTTCCCTGACGCGGGAATCGAACCCGAATCGAACCACTAGACTACCAGGGAGAGATGAGGGGTGTTCTTGGGAAGAGCGGAAGACTGCACGTGAGGTTTTTGGGTGGTCGCAAAGGCAGATCAGCACGTCTTTGGACCACGCAGCACGTCATACTTTAAACTTGCATAACTTTGGACTGCTTGGAGATAGAAAAGTCCATTCCAGCGCCAGTGCACTCGTCTCACTGAGAGCATTCCGTGGGGCCTCAGAGGGCGGGCGAATTCTGCAGCGGACCGATATAAAGCCAGTTATTGTGGGCGCCCTCTCAAGGTGTGCTCTTCAAGCAGTCAGGATGGCCGAGCGGTCCTAAGGCGCTGCGTTCAGGTCGCAGTCTCTCTGGAGGCGTGGGTTTCGAATCCCACTTCTGACAAGACCTTTATTGTGTTGGCAGACAAAGGTCAGCCTGTCTCCTCCAAGATGTTTGTCACGTCCACCTTTCCGATGCACCGGATCAGACTCCTGAACAAACGCATAACCCCTTATTGTAACTGAAAAAAAACGTCTGAGGAGATTTGCGAGGTGTCTGAGCCAGCTATCTAATGTTAGCATGCTACTACCCACAAGGTAAACAGCGATTGGTTGGAACAATCGCCACGTCGTACAGTCGAACATTTTGGGACGTAAAAGGCGAAGTGTTGCTTTTTGGTTGCGCTAAAGGAAACTTGCCCCGTGTGAGGATCGAACTCACGACCTTCAGATTATGAGACTGACGCGCTACCTACTGCGCTAACAAGGCTTTAGATGGGAACCACAAGGTTATCTACCTGTCTAACGAAAGCCAGGGGGTTGGCTTTTGCGAGCTCGTCTCTCTGGCTCACCAAAGGCGGCTCACGGTAGCCGAAATAGCTCAGTTGGGAGAGCGTTAGACTGAAGATCTAAAGGTCCCTGGTTCGATCCAGGGTTTCGGCAGCTCTTTAAGAGTTCGGCTGCAGTTTCACCTGACGCATTTGCAAGGAGCCAGTCAGTATTTCCCTCAAAGGACTCAACACGTCCACATGATGCGAGGCCTCATTTTTGGCAGGTTTGGGTCACTGTACGAGGAGTAAGGATAAAAGCCCTTTTTGGGTCGTGGCAAGGGCAGAGCAGCACGTATTGGCACCACGCTGTACCTCAGCATCCTTAAAAGCACACGATTCTGGTGGGACTCGAACCCACAACCTTTGAATGGCTTCTTCCATTGCTCACTAGAAGTCCAATGCGCTATCCATTGCGCCACAGAACCCATTTCCGCCACCTTTTATACGCTACTACATCCACTCAAACGTATCTTTTCCCTAATTCTCGTAGACATCCATTGCTTTCACCACGTTCCGTGGCCCTCACCTCCAAAACAACCTTCGATAGCTCAGTTGGTAGAGCGGAGGACTGTAGTTGAATAGACAGACATCCTTAGGTCGCTGGTTCAACTCCGGCTCGAAGGAAGAGTTGCCTTTTGCCGGTCTTTCTAGCCATGTTAAGGCCAATGGTGGCCAAAAAGCCTACTTCCCTGACCGGGAATCGAAACCCGAATCGAACCACTAGACTACCAGGGAGAGATGAGGGGTGTTCTTGGGAAGAGCGGAAGACTGCACGTGAGGTTTTGGGTGGTCGCAAAGGCAGATCAGCACGTCTTTGGACCACGCAGCACGTCATACTTTAAACTTGCATAACTTTGGGACTGCTTGGAGATAGAAAGTCCATTCCAGCGCCAGTGCACTCGTCTCACTGAGAGCATTCCGTGGGGCCTCAGAGGGCGGGCGAATTCTGCAGCGGGACCGATATAAGCCAGTTATTGTGGGCGCCCTCTCAAGGTGTGCTCTTCAAGCAGTCAGGATGGCCGAGCGGTCTAAGGCGCTGCGTTCAGTCGCAGTCTCTCTGGAGGCGTGGTTCGAATCCCACTTCTGACAAGACCTTTATTGTGTTGGCAGACAAAGGACAGCCTGTCTCCCTCCAAGATGTTGTTCACGTCCACCTTTCCGATGCACCGGATCAGACTCCTGAACAAACGCATAACCCCCTTATTGTAACTGAAAAAAACGTCTGAGGAGATTTGCGAGGTGTCTGAGCCAGCTATCTAATGTTAGCATGCTACTACCCACAAGGTAAACAGCGATTGGTTGGAACAATCGCCACGTCGTACAGTCGAACATTTTGGGACGTAAAAGGCGAAGTGTTGCTTTTGGTTGCGCTAAAGGAAACTTTGCCCGTGTGAGGATCGAACTCACGACCTTCAGATTATGAGACTGACGCGCTACCTACTGCGCTAACAAGGCTTTAGATGGAACCACAAGGTTATCTACCTGTCTAACGAAAGCCAGGGGGTTGGCTTTTGCGAGCTCGTCTCTCTGGCTCACCAAAGGCGGCTCACGGTAGCCGAAATAGCTCAGTTGGGAGAGCGTTAGACTGAAGATCTAAAGGTCCCTGGTTCGATCCCGGGTTTCGGCAGCTCTTTAAGAGTTCGGCTGCAGTTTCACCTGACGCATTTGCAAGGAGCCAGTCAGTATTTCCTCAAAGGACTCAACACGTCCACATGATGCGGCGGCCTCATTTTTGGCAGGTTTGGGTCACTGTACGAGGAGTAAGGATAAAAGCCCTTTTTGGGTCGTGGCAAGGGCAGAGCAGCACGTATTGGCACCACGCTGTACCTCAGCATCTTTAAAAGCACACGATTCTGGTGGGACTCGAACCCACAACCTTTGAATGGCTTCTTCCATTGCTCACTAGAAGTCCAATGCGCTATCCATTGCGCCACAGAACCCATTTCCGCCACCTTTTATACGCTACTACATCCACTCAAACGTATCTTTTCCCTAATTCTCGTAGACATCCATTGCTTTCACCACGTTCCGTGGCCCTCACCTCCAAAACAACCTTCGATAGCTCAGTTGGTAGAGCGGAGGACTGTAGTTGAATAGACAGACATCCTTAGGTCGCTGGTTCAACTCCGGCTCGAAGGAAGAGTTGCCTTTTGCCGGTCTTTCTAGCCATGTTAAGGCCAATGGTGGCCAAAAAGCCTACTTCCCTGACCGGGAATCGAACCCGAATCGAACCACTAGACTACCAGGGAGAGATGAGGGGTGTTCTTGGGAAGAGCGGAAGACTGCACGTGAGGTTTTTGGGTGGTCGCAAAGGCAGATCAGCACGTCTTTGGACCACGCAGCACGTCATACTTTAAACTTGCATAACTTTGGACTGCTTGGAGATAGAAAGTCCATTCCAGCGCCAGTGCACTCGTCTCACTGAGAGCATTCCGTGGGGCCTCAGAGGCGGGGCGAATTCTGCAGCGGGACCGATATAAGCCAGTTATTGTGGGCGCCCTCTCAAGGTGTGCTCTTCAAGCAGTCAGGATGGCCGAGCGGTCTAAGGCGCTGCGTTCAGGTCGCAGTCTCTCTGGAGGCGTGGGTTCGAATCCCACTTCTGACAAGACCTTTATTGTGTTGGCAGACAAAGGTCAGCCTGTCTCCTCCAAGATGTTGTTCACGTCCACCTTTCCGATGCACCGGATCAGACTCCTGAACAAACGCATAACCCCCTTATTGTAACTGAAAAAACGTCTGAGGAGATTTGCGAGGTGTCTGAGCCAGCTATCTAATGTTAGCATGCTACTACCCACAAGGTAAACAGCGATTGGTTGGAACAATCGCCACGTCGTACAGTCGAACATTTTGGACGTAAAAGGCGAAGTGTTGCTTTTTGGTTGCGCTAAAGGAAACTTGCCCCCGTGTGAGGATCGAACTCACGACCTTCAGATTATGAGACTGACGCGCTACCTACTGCGCTAACAAGGCTTTAGATGGAACCACAAGGTTATCTACCTGTCTAACGAAAGCCAGGGGGTTGGCTTTTGCGAGCTCGTCTCTCTGGCTCACCAAAGGCGGCTCACGGTAGCCGAAATAGCTCAGTTGGGAGAGCGTTAGACTGAAGATCTAAAGGTCCCTGGTTCGATCCCGGGTTTCGGCAGCTCTTTAAGAGTTCGGCTGCAGTTTCACCTGACGCATTTGCAAGGAGCCAGTCAGTATTTCCTCAAAGGACTCAACACGTCCACATGATGCGCGGCCTCATTTTTGGCAGGTTTGGGTCACTGTACGAGGAGTAAGGATAAAAGCCCTTTTTGGGTCGTGGCAAGGGCAGAGCAGCACGTATTGGCACCACGCTGTACCTCAGCATCTTTAAAAGCACACGATTCTGGTGGGACTCGAACCCACAACCTTTGAATGGCTTCTTCCATTGCTCACTAGAAGTCCAATGCGCTATCCATTGCGCCACAGAACCCATTTCCGCCAACTTTTATACGCTACTACATCCACTCAAACGTATCTTTTCCCTAATTCTCGTAGACATCCATTGCTTTCACCACGTTCCGTGGCCCTCACCTCCAAAACAACCTTCGATAGCTCAGTTGGTAGAGCGGAGGACTGTAGTTGAATAGACAGACATCCTTAGGTCGCTGGTTCAACTCCGGCTCGAAGGAAGAGTTGCCTTTTGCCGGTCTTTCTAGCCATGTTAAGGCCGATGGTGGCCAAAAAGCCTACTTCCCTGACCGGGAATCGAACCCGAATCGAACCACTAGACTACCAGGGAGAGATGAGGGGTGTTCTTGGGAAGAGCGGAAGACTGCACGTGAGGTTTTTGGGTGGTCGCAAAGGCAGATCAGCACGTCTTTGGACCACGCAGCACGTCATACTTTAAACTTGCATAACTTTGGACTGCTTGGAGATAGAAAGTCCATTCCAGCGCCAGTGCACTCGTCTCACTGAGAGCATTCCGTGGGGCCTCAGAGGGCGGGCGAGTTCTGCAGCGGGACCGATATAAGCCAGTTATTGTGGGCGCCCTCTCAAGGTGTGCTCTTCAAGCAGTCAGGATGGCCGAGCGGTCTAAGGCGCTGCGTTCAGGTCGCAGTCTCTCTGGAGGCGTGGGTTCGAATCCCACTTCTGACAAGACCTTTATTGTGTTGGCAGACAAAGGACAGCCTGTCTCCTCCAAGATGTTGTTCACGTCCACCTTTCCGATGCACCGGATCAGACTCCTGAACAAACGCATTGTCAAGTTATCAGGGGTTTTTTAACTTCTGCCCAAACTTGAAAAAGGCCTTGGCCATCAACAGGGTTAAAATGGTAACGACTCTGACGGTTTCTTCATTCTTCTTTGTTTTATTTGAGTTCAAATACTTCTTTAATGCAACACGTCTTATCAGGTTGAAAACCTTTACAAGAAACAAAACATAAAATACAGCACTCCATCAAATACACAAACAACAGTGCATGTAAACTACCACAAAACTCAAACACTAAAGCACACTTTTGCAATAGATTACCAGATAACATCAAACATTGTCTTACGAGTAGCATCCCTGGTAGTGGCCAGCAGGTTAAGTCCCCCATTAGCAGTCACCATATGCTTTCCAAACACTCACACTACCTGTGCTTAAGTGACTTGACTTCCTGTATTTCCTGTCATGAGGACCACTTCCTGCTTCACAATAAAAGTTGTATTTTCAAAACAAAAGTCCCTTCCCGGTTACAATCTGACAGCACACCTCCCACTTGAGCTCCTGGTGCCAGAACCCAAGGAGGTCACGTCACTCTTCTCTGGAGCGTGCCACTTGCTCCTTACAAAGAGATTCGGGCCTGCCAATTGACACCACTTCTTCCAGAACTTATTCACCTCCGACTGGATCACTCTCAGCCTTTTGTAGGGGTAACCCTCAAACTGGAAGTCTCCTGGGTCTCCTCTCAAGCTCGCTCCAGCAGGAGAGAGTTTGGAGTGAAATCCTTCTGCGGACATGTCACTGACAATGTCAGTATGAATGGCTCTGGATGCCATGCAACTGAACACGATACCCCACACCTTCAGCCTCACTCTCTTCTTCACCTCATCTTTCACTTCATATGACCCCTCTTCTTTTGAGGGTGATGCCTCCCACTTTGATTTCTTTGGAGTCTGGTTTTTAAGGCCTAGCCAGCTATCAGCAGCCCGTCTTACCCAAGCAACGACATTCACCAGCCTGGACAAGCAGCTAAATCTATTGACCTCCAAAAGATTTTTGAAGGCTGAGTTTGAAAGTGCTACTCTCAGCACAACTTCACCCTGTCTCATTTCTGGATCAGTTCCCGATGCATCAGGGCAGACAATCAGGTGGGTTGGGTCAGTATCATTTTTTTCAACAGAGTCTTCAGCTTTGGTGTGGTCCTGGGTGGTGACCCCTCGGCATCTCTTCACTTGACCTCTTGTCATTACTGCTGAAAAGGCCTTCCTCTGCAGCTTACTGATGCTGTCCCTGGCGTCAGTTACCACTTCCTCAGCTGACTGACTTGGCAGGACAAATGTTTTGTGCGTCTCAGAGGGGTGTCCTCGTTGTGGTGTCTGCTACTCCCCTTTCCTGCCTCCCACTTTGCGTAGACTGGACCCATGGCTTCAGAGAAAATCCACCTGCTTGCAGAATTTCCTCAATCTCCTTGGTCACTTCGCTCAGTCTGTTTGCATTATTGTGGGATGTTAGGACATCATCTGTGTAGCTGTCTTCCTCCAGTATCCTTCGCGCCTCCTTGCACTCAAGGACGTCACGGTGAGTTGCAGCTGTATGCCTAGCTTCACCGATGGTGTCTTGCATGTGAACTGTCTTGGTCATGAAGGGGACCTCAGCAGGGATCTCCTCATATTTGATGGCAGCTGTTCTCATAGAACGAGCAAAGTGTGTCTTTGACTCATGTGCCGTCATGTTTACTTGCTCAAACAGATCAGGGTGCGCTCCGCCCACTGTCTTTCCAAGAGGGCTCTCCCACAAGACGAGATCTCCAACAACTTTCACCCTTTGTGGGGCAAGTCTCCCTTCTCTGTGACTTATGAGCAACTCAATCTGCTCAGGTCTCCTCAGCTCCTCAGGTTCAACTTCTGGGAAGAATCTCGTCAGCTCTTCAGGCTTGACAGCTCGGTGAACTTTGGCGATCTCCTTCAGCCCATAACAGATTAGTTCATGGGCCCTCTCAGTTCCCTTGGAGGTTTTGATTCGAACTCTGAGGAGGTATCTTCTTGTGGCTACTTTGGTAGCCATTCCACCCACTCCATGCACAATTAGTGTGATCTTCTCACTCCTAAGATTCAATCTTTTGGCTGCTTTATGAGTAATGTAGTTGGTGTCTGAAGCCAGATCCACCAGGGCTCCGATTTTTTGACCTGCATTAGCGGTCACTTCCATTAACATCATAATGACGGGAAGTTCTCTCAATCCACTTTCTTTGAGGAGGCTCACCTGGTTCTTAGCTGGACAGCTGACGTTCGACGAATTATTGGTGAAGGCCTTCCGGCACCTCTCAGCTAACTCGGGGGTAAGTTCACCCAAGAATCTCTTCTGTTCCTCAGTTAAGTTCTTTTTGTCTCTGTCATCTGTTTGAGGTTTCTCAAGTTCACGCCTCTTGCTGTTCCCTCTTGGACAGAGAAAGAAGTGGTGATCTGAGGAGCCTCTCTTTTTGCAGTCTACATTCCTGCACAGGTAAGTGTCTCTGCAGCCATCATCATACTCATGACACCCTAAGCACTCCCTGCATGCACCAATCCTTTCCACAGCAGCTTCCTTTTCTGATAACTTCAGAGCCCTGAACTTTTTGCAGAAGAAAATCCTGTCCTTATGTTTCTCATCCCCACAGATAATGCATCCATCCTCAGCATCTTCACCCTTTGTGGCTTGAGTTGAGGCATATTTTTTGTTAAATGTCCTTTCTGCTTTGTTCTGAACTCTCTGGCTTGTCTGTGATTTGTAGGTGCTCTAGCCTCTCGAAGATCTCCTCTTGCTTCTTCAGAAAAGCTAATAGCATGTCAAAGTGCTTATCTTCAGTGACATCATTGCTGGGATCCACCATGAACATCAGCCAGTCCTTCTTCAAACCCTCAGGAAGCTTGCTCTCTAAAGACCTCACCACCAGTGGGTTTTTGATGGCGCCGGTACTTCCTAGGTCTGTGAGGTCAGCGAGAGCTTTTCCAATGGTCTGAATAAGGTCTACTACTTTTCTCGGCTGATTTCCTCTGACTGGCTGAATCTTCTCGAGCTCATCAACAATTTCTAGAGCAATGGCACATTTGTTACCATACCTATTTGCCAGCACTCTGAAGACATCATCAGCTGTGCTGTAAGTCGACAAGCGGAGATCTTTCACAATCTTTTCTTCCACACTATCAAGAAGCTGAATCTTTTTTACCTCTGGCGAACCGGTTGGCTCTCCCTGCTTCTGAAGGCTTTCCCAGTCTGTCCTCCAGCGGTGGAAGTCTCTTTTGCAGCCGCTAACGTGGGCAGTTTGGTTGGTTTTCAACTGTCAAGTTATCAGGGGTTTTTTAACTTCTGCCCAAACTTGAAAAAGGCCTTGGCCATCAACAGGGTTAAAATGGTAACGACTCTGACGGTTTCTTCATTCTTCTTTGTTTTATTTGAGTTCAAATACTTCTTTAATGCAACACGTCTTATCAGGTTGAAAACCTTTACAAGAAACAAAACATAAAATACAGCACTCCATCAAATACACAAACAACAGTGCATGTAAACTACCACAAAACTCAAACACTAAAGCACACTTTTGCAATAGATTACCAGATAACATCAAACATTGTCTTACCAGTAGCATCCCTGGTAGTGGCCAGCAGGTTAAGTCCCCCATTAGCAGTCACCATATGCTTTCCAAACACTCACACTACCTGTGCTTAAGTGACTTGACTTCCTGTATTTCCTGTCATGAGGACCACTTCCTGCTTCACAATAAAAGTTGTATTTTCAAAACAAAAGTCCCTTCCCGGTTACAATCTGACAGCACACGCATAAACCCCTTATTGTAACTGAAAAAAACATCTGAGGAGATTTGCGAGGTGTCTGAGCCAGCTATCTAATGTTAGCATGCTACTACCCACAAGGTAAACAGCGATGGGTTGGAACAATCGCCACGTCGTACAGTCGAACATTTTGGGACGTAAAAGGCGAAGTGTTGCTTTTTGGTTGCGCTAAAGGAAACTTGCCCCGTGTGAGGATCGAACTCACGACCTTCAGATTATGAGACTGACGCGCTACCTACTGCGCTAACAAGGCTTTAGATGGAACCACAAGGTTATCTACCTGTCTAACGAAAGCCAGGGGGTTGGCTTTTGCGAGCTCGTCTCTCTGGCTCACCAAAGGCGGCTCACGGTAGCCGAAATAGCTCAGTTGGGAGAGCGTTAGACTGAAGATCTAAAGGTCCCTGGTTCGATCCCGGGTTTCGGCAGCTCTTTAAGAGTTCGGCTGCAGTTTCACCTGACGCATTTGCAAGGAGCCAGTCAGTATTTCCTCAAAGGACTCAACACGTCCACATGATGCGAGGCCTCATTTTTGGCAGGTTTGGGTCACTGTACGAGGAGTAAGGATAAAAGCCCTTTTTGGGTCGTGGCAAGGGCAGAGCAGCACGTATTGGCACCACGCTGTACCTCAGCATCCTTAAAAGCACACGATTCTGGTGGGACTCGAACCCACAACCTTTGAATGGCTTGTTCCATTGCTCACTAGAAGTCCAATGCGCTATCCATTGCGCCACAGAACCCATTTCCGCCACCTTTTATACGCTACTACATCCACTCAAACGTATCTTTTCCCTAATTCTCGTAGACATCCATTGCTTTCACCACGTTCCGTGGCCCTCACCTCCAAAACAACCTTCGATAGCTCAGTTGGTAGAGCGGAGGACTGTAGTTGAATAGACAGACATCCTTAGGTCGCTGGTTCAACTCCGGCTCGAAGGAAGAGTTGCCTTTTGCCGGTCTTTCTAGCCATGTTAAGGCCAATGGTGGCCAAAAAGCCTACTTCCCTGACCGGGAATCGAACCCGGGCCGCGGCGGTGAGAGCGCCGAATCCTAACCACTAGACTACCAGGGAGAGATGAGGGGTGTTCTTGGGAAGAGCGGAAGACTGCACGTGAGGTTTTTGGGTGGTCGCAAAGGCAGATCAGCACGTCTTTGGACCACGCAGCACGTCATACTTTAAACTTGCATAACTTTGGACTGCTTGGAGATAGAAAGTCCATTCCAGCGCCAGTGCACTCGTCTCACTGAGAGCATTCCGTGGGGCCTCAGAGGGCGGGCGAATTCTGCAGCGGGACCGATATAAGCCAGTTATTGTGGGCGCCCTCTCAAGGTGTGCTCTTCAAGCAGTCAGGATGGCCGAGCGGTCTAAGGCGCTGCGTTCAGGTCGCAGTCTCTCTGGAGGCGTGGGTTCGAATCCCACTTCTGACAAGACCTTTATTGTGTTGGCAGACAAAGGACAGCCTGTCTCCTCCAAGATGTTGTTCACGTCCACCTTTCCGATGCACCGGATCAGACTCCTGAACAAACGCATAACCCCCTTATTGTAACTGAAAAAAACGTCTGAGGAGATTTGCGAGGTGTCTGAGCCAGCTATCTAATGTTAGCATGCTACTACCCACAAGGTAAACAGCGATTGGTTGGAACAATCGCCACGTCGTACAGTCGAACATTTTGGGACGTAAAAGGCGAAGTGTTGCTTTTTGGTTGCGCTAAAGGAAACTTGCCCCGTGTGAGGATCGAACTCACGACCTTCAGATTATGAGACTGACTCGCTACCTACTGCGCTAACAAGGCTTTAGATGGAACCACAAGGTTATCTACCTGTCTAACGAAAGCCAGGGGGTTGGCTTTTGCGAGCTCGTCTCTCTGGCTCACCAAAGGCGGCTCACGGTAGCCGAAATAGCTCAGTTGGGAGAGCGTTAGACTGAAGATCTAAAGGTCCCTGGTTCGATCCCGGGTTTCGGCAGCTCTTTAAGAGTTCGGCTGCAGTTTCACCTGACGCATTTGCAAGGAGCCAGTCAGTATTTCCTCAAAGGACTCAACACGTCCACATGATGCGAGGCCTCATTTTTGGCAGGTTTGGGTCACTGTACGAGGAGTAAGGATAAAAGCCCTTTTTGGGTCGTGGCAAGGGCAGAGCAGCACGTATTGGCACCACGCTGTACCTCAGCATCTTTAAAAGCACACGATTCTGGTGGGACTCGAACCCACAACCTTTGAATGGCTTCTTCCATTGCTCACTAGAAGTCCAATGCGCTATCCATTGCTCCACAGAACCCATTTCCGCCACCTTTTATACGCTACTACATCCACTCAAACGTATCTTTTCCCTAATTCTCGTAGACATCCATTGCTTTCACCACGTTCCGTGGCCCTCACCTCCAAAACAACCTTCGATAGCTCAGTTGGTAGAGCGGAGGACTGTAGTTGAATAGACAGACATCCTCAGGTCGCTGGTTCAACTCCGGCTCGAAGGAAGAGTTGCCTTTTGCCGGTCTTTCTAGCCATGTTAAGGCCAATGGTGGCCAAAAAGCCTACTTCCCTGACCGGGAATCGAACCGGGGCCGCGGCGGTGAGAGCGCCGAATCCTAATCAATAGACTACCAGGGAGAGATGAGGGGTGTTCTTGGGAAGAGCGGAAGACTGCACGTGAGGTTTTTGGGTGGTCGCAAAGGCAGATCAGCACGTCTTTGGACCACGCAGCACGTCATACTTTAAACTTGCATAACTTTGGACTGCTTGGAGATAGAAAGTCCATTCCAGCGCCAGTGCACTCGTCTCACTGAGAGCATTCCGTGGGGCCTCAGAGGGCGGGCGAGTTCTGCAGCGGGACCGATATAAGCCAGTTATTGTGGGCGCCCTCTCAAGGTGTGCTCTTCAAGCAGTCAGGATGGCCGAGCGGTCTAAGGCGCTGCGTTCAGGTCGCAGTCTCTCTGGAGGCGTGGGTTCGAATCCCACTTCTGACAAGACCTTTATTGTGTTGGCAGACAAAGGACAGCCTGTCTCCTCCAAGATGTTGTTCACGTCCACCTTTCCGATGCACCGGATCAGACTCCTGAACAAACGCATAACCCCCTTATTGTAACTGAAAAAAACGTCTGAGGAGATTTGCGAGGTGTCTGAGCCAGCTATCTAATGTTAGCATGCTACTACCCACAAGGTAAACAGCGATGGGTTGGAACAATCGCCACGTCGTACAGTCGAACATTTTGGGACGTAAAAGGCGAAGTGTTGCTTTTTGGTTGCGCTAAAGGAAACTTGCCCCGTGTGAGGATCGAACTCACGACCTTCAGATTATGAGACTGACGCGCTACCTACTGCGCTAACAAGGCTTTAGATGGAACCACAAGGTTATCTACCTGTCTAACGAAAGCCAGGGGGTTGGCTTTTGCGAGCTCGTCTCTCTGGCTCACCAAAGGCGGCTCACGGTAGCCGAAATAGCTCAGTTGGGAGAGCGTTAGACTGAAGATCTAAAGGTCCCTGGTTCGATCCCGGGTTTCGGCAGCTCTTTAAGAGTTCGGCTGCAGTTTCACCTGACGCATTTGCAAGGAGCCAGTCAGTATTTCCTCAAAGGACTCAACACGTCCACATGATGCGAGGCCTCATTTTTGGCAGGTTTGGGTCACTGTACGAGGAGTAAGGATAAAAGCCCTTTTTGGGTCGTGGCAAGGGCAGAGCAGCACGTATTGGCACCACGCTGTACCTCAGCATCCTTAAAAGCACACGATTCTGGTGGGACTCGAACCCACAACCTTTGAATGGCTTCTTCCATTGCTCACTAGAAGTCCAATGCGCTATCCATTGCGCCACAGAACCCATTTCCGCCACCTTTTATACGCTACTACATCCACTCAAACGTATCTTTTCCCTAATTCTCGTAGACATCCATTGCTTTCACCACGTTCCGTGGCCCTCACCTCCAAAACAACCTTCGATAGCTCAGTTGGTAGAGCGGAGGACTGTAGTTGAATAGACAGACATCCTTAGGTCGCTGGTTCAACTCCGGCTCGAAGGAAGAGTTGCCTTTTGCCGGTCTTTCTAGCCATGTTAAGGCCAATGGTGGCCAAAAAGCCTACTTCCCTGACCGGGAATCGAACCCGGGCCGCGGCGGTGAGAGCGCCGAATCCTAACCACTAGACTACCAGGGAGAGATGAGGGGTGTTCTTGGGAAGAGCGGAAGACTGCACGTGAGGTTTTTGGGTGGTCGCAAAGGCAGATCAGCACGTCTTTGGACCACGCAGCACGTCATACTTTAAACTTGCATAACTTTGGACTGCTTGGAGATAGAAAGTCCATTCCAGCGCCAGTGCACTCGTCTCACTGAGAGCATTCCGTGGGGCCTCAGAGGGCGGGCGAATTCTGCAGCGGGACCGATATAAGCCAGTTATTGTGGGCGCCCTCTCAAGGTGTGCTCTTCAAGCAGTCAGGATGGCCGAGCGGTCTAAGGCGCTGCGTTCAGGTCGCAGTCTCTCTGGAGGCGTGGGTTCGAATCCCACTTCTGACAAGACCTTTATTGTGTTGGCAGACAAAGGACAGCCTGTCTCCTCCAAGATGTTGTTCACGTCCACCTTTCCGATGCACCGGATCAGACTCCTGAACAAACGCATAACCCCCTTATTGTAACTGAAAAAAACGTCTGAGGAGATTTGCGAGGTGTCTGAGCCAGCTATCTAATGTTAGCATGCTACTACCCACAAGGTAAACAGCGATGGGTTGGAACAATCGCCACGTCGTACAGTCGAACATTTTGGGACGTAAAAGGCGAAGTGTTGCTTTTTGGTTGCGCTAAAGGAAACTTGCCCCGTGTGAGGATCGAACTCACGACCTTCAGATTATGAGACTGACGCGCTACCTACTGCGCTAACAAGGCTTTAGATGGAACCACAAGGTTATCTACCTGTCTAACGAAAGCCAGGGGGTTGGCTTTTGCGAGCTCGTCTCTCTGGCTCACCAAAGGCGGCTCACGGTAGCCGAAATAGCTCAGTTGGGAGAGCGTTAGACTGAAGATCTAAAGGTCCCTGGTTCGATCCCGGGTTTCGGCAGCTCTTTAAGAGTTCGGCTGCAGTTTCACCTGACGCATTTGCAAGGAGCCAGTCAGTATTTCCTCAAAGGACTCAACACGTCCACATGATGCGAGGCCTCATTTTTGGCAGGTTTGGGTCACTGTACGAGGAGTAAGGATAAAAGCCCTTTTTGGGTCGTGGCAAGGGCAGAGCAGCACGTATTGGCACCACGCTGTACCTCAGCATCTTTAAAAGCACACGATTCTGGTGGGACTCGAACCCACAACCTTTGAATGGCTTCTTCCATTGCTCACTAGAAGTCCAATGCGCTATCCATTGCGCCACAGAACCCATTTCCGCCACCTTTTATACGCTACTACATCCACTCAAACGTATCTTTTCCCTAATTCTCGTAGACATCCATTGCTTTCACCACGTTCCGTGGCCCTCACCTCCAAAACAACCTTCGATAGCTCAGTTGGTAGAGCGGAGGACTGTAGTTGAATAGACAGACATCCTTAGGTCGCTGGTTCAACTCCGGCTCGAAGGAAGAGTTGCCTTTTGCCGGTCTTTCTAGCCATGTTAAGGCCAATGGTGGCCAAAAAGCCTACTTCCCTGACCGGGAATCGAACCCGGGGCCGCGGCGGTGAGAGCGCCGAATCCTAACCACTAGACTACCAGGGAGAGATGAGGGGTGTTCTTGGGAAGAGCGGAAGACTGCACGTGAGGTTTTTGGGTGGTCGCAAAGGCAGATCAGCACGTCTTTGGACCACGCAGCACGTCATACTTTAAACTTGCATAACTTTGGACTGCTTGGAGATAGAAAGTCCATTCCAGCGCCAGTGCACTCGTCTCACTGAGAGCATTCCGTGGGGCCTCAGAGGGCGGGCGAATTCTGCAGCGGGACCGATATAAGCCAGTTATTGTGGGCGCCCTCTCAAGGTGTGCTCTTCAAGCAGTCAGGATGGCCGAGCGGTCTAAGGCGCTGCGTTCAGGTCGCAGTCTCTCTGGAGGCGTGGGTTCGAATCCCACTTCTGACAAGACCTTTATTGTGTTGGCAGACAAAGGACAGCCTGTCTCCTCCAAGATGTTGTTCACGTCCACCTTTCCGATGCACCGGATCAGACTCCTGAACAAACGCATAACCCCCTTATTGTAACTGAAAAAAACGTCTGAGGAGATTTGCGAGGTGTCTGAGCCAGCTATCTAATGTTAGCATGCTACTACCCACAAGGTAAACAGCGATGGGTTGGAACAATCGCCACGTCGTACAGTCGAACATTTTGGGACGTAAAAGGCGAAGTGTTGCTTTTTGGTTGCGCTAAAGGAAACTTGCCCCGTGTGAGGATCGAACTCACGACCTTCAGATTATGAGACTGACGCGCTACCTACTGCGCTAACAAGGCTTTAGATGGAACCACAAGGTTATCTACCTGTCTAACGAAAGCCAGGGGGTTGGCTTTTGCGAGCTCGTCTCTCTGGCTCACCAAAGGCGGCTCACGGTAGCCGAAATAGCTCAGTTGGGAGAGCGTTAGACTGAAGATCTAAAGGTCCCTGGTTCGATCCCGGGTTTCGGCAGCTCTTTAAGAGTTCGGCTGCAGTTTCACCTGACGCATTTGCAAGGAGCCAGTCAGTATTTCCTCAAAGGACTCAACACGTCCACATGATGCGAGGCCTCATTTTTGGCAGGTTTGGGTCACTGTACGAGGAGTAAGGATAAAAGCCCTTTTTGGGTCGTGGCAAGGGCAGAGCAGCACGTATTGGCACCACGCTGTACCTCAGCATCTTTAAAAGCACACGATTCTGGTGGGACTCGAACCCACAACCTTTGAATGGCTTCTTCCATTGCTCACTAGAAGTCCAATGCGCTATCCATTGCGCCACAGAACCCATTTCCGCCACCTTTTATACGCTACTACATCCACTCAAACGTATCTTTTCCCTAATTCTCGTAGACATCCATTGCTTTCACCACGTTCCGTGGCCCTCACCTCCAAAACAACCTTCGATAGCTCAGTTGGTAGAGCGGAGGACTGTAGTTGAATAGACAGACATCCTTAGGTCGCTGGTTCAACTCCGGCTCGAAGGAAGAGTTGCCTTTTGCCGGTCTTTCTAGCCATGTTAAGGCCAATGGTGGCCAAAAAGCCTACTTCCCTGACCGGGAATCGAACCCGGGCCGCGGCGGTGAGAGCGCCGAATCCTAACCACTAGACTACCAGGGAGAGATGAGGGGTGTTCTTGGGAAGAGCGGAAGACTGCACGTGAGGTTTTTGGGTGGTCGCAAAGGCAGATCAGCACGTCTTTGGACCACGCAGCACGTCATACTTTAAACTTGCATAACTTTGGACTGCTTGGAGATAGAAAGTCCATTCCAGCGCCAGTGCACTCGTCTCACTGAGAGCATTCCGTGGGGCCTCAGAGGGCGGGCGAATTCTGCAGCGGGACCGATATAAGCCAGTTATTGTGGGCGCCCTCTCAAGGTGTGCTCTTCAAGCAGTCAGGATGGCCGAGCGGTCTAAGGCGCTGCGTTCAGGTCGCAGTCTCTCTGGAGGCGTGGGTTCGAATCCCACTTCTGACAAGACCTTTATTGTGTTGGCAGACAAAGGACAGCCTGTCTCCTCCAAGATGTTGTTCACGTCCACCTTTCCGATGCACCGGATCAGACTCCTGAACAAACGCATAACCCCCTTATTGTAACTGAAAAAAACGTCTGAGGAGATTTGCGAGGTGTCTGAGCCAGCTATCTAATGTTAGCATGCTACTACCCACAAGGTAAACAGCGATGGGTTGGAACAATCGCCACGTCGTACAGTCGAACATTTTGGGACGTAAAAGGCGAAGTGTTGCTTTTTGGTTGCGCTAAAGGAAACTTGCCCCGTGTGAGGATCGAACTCACGACCTTCAGATTATGAGACTGACGCGCTACCTACTGCGCTAACAAGGCTTTAGATGGAACCACAAGGTTATCTACCTGTCTAACGAAAGCCAGGGGGTTGGCTTTTGCGAGCTCGTCTCTCTGGCTCACCAAAGGCGGCTCACGGTAGCCGAAATAGCTCAGTTGGGAGAGCGTTAGACTGAAGATCTAAAGGTCCCTGGTTCGATCCCGGGTTTCGGCAGCTCTTTAAGAGTTCGGCTGCAGTTTCACCTGACGCATTTGCAAGGAGCCAGTCAGTATTTCCTCAAAGGACTCAACACGTCCACATGATGCGAGGCCTCATTTTTGGCAGGTTTGGGTCACTGTACGAGGAGTAAGGATAAAAGCCCTTTTTGGGTCGTGGCAAGGGCAGAGCAGCACGTATTGGCACCACGCTGTACCTCAGCATCTTTAAAAGCACACAATTCTGGTGGGACTCGAACCCACAACCTTTGAATGGCTTCTTCCATTGCTCACTAGAAGTCCAATGCGCTATCCATTGCGCCACAGAACCCATTTCCGCCACCTTTTATACGCTACTACATCCACTCAAACGTATCTTTTCCCTAATTCTCGTAGACATCCGTTGCTTTCACCACGTTCCGTGGCCCTCTCCTCCAAAACAACCTTCGATAGCTCAGTTGGTAGAGCGGAGGACTGTAGTTGAATAGACAGACATCCTTAGGTTGCTGGTTCAACTCCGGCTCGAAGGAAGAGTTGCCTTTTGCCGGTCTTTCTAGCCATGTTAAGGCCAATGGTGGCCAAAAAGCCTACTTCCCTGACCGGGAATCGAACCGGGGCCGCGGCGGTGAGAGCGCCGAATCCTAACCACTAGACTACCAGGGAGAGATGAGGGGTGTTCTTGGGAAGAGCGGAAGACTGCACGTGAGGTTTTTGGGTGGTCGCAAAGGCAGATCAGCACGTCTTTGGACCACGCAGCACGTCATACTTTAAACTTGCATAACTTTGGACTGCTTGGAGATAGAAAGTCCATTCCAGCGCCAGTGCACTCGTCTCACTGAGAGCATTCCGTGGGTACTCAGAGGGCGGGCGAATTCTGCAGCGGGACCGATATAAGCCAGTTATTGTGGGCGCCCTCTCAAGGTGTGCTCTTCAAGCAGTCAGGATGGCCGAGCGGTCTAAGGCGCTGCGTTCAGGTCGCAGTCTCTCTGGAGGCGTGGGTTCGAATCCCACTTCTGACAAGACCTTTATTGTGTTGGCAGACAAAGGACAGCCTGTCTCCTCCAAGATGTTGTTCACGTCCACCTTTCCGATGCACCGGATCAGACTCCTGAACAAACGCATAACCCCCTTATTGTAACTGAAAAAAACGTCTGAGGAGATTTGCGAGGTGTCTGAGCCAGCTATCTAATGTTAGCATGCTACTACCCACAAGGTAAACAGCGATGGGTTGGAACAATCGCCACGTCGTACAGTCGAACATTTTGGGACGTAAAAGGCGAAGTGTTGCTTTTTGGTTGCGCTAAAGGAAACTTGCCCCGTGTGAGGATCGAACTCTGGAGGCGTGGGTTCAAATCCCACCACTGCCATTATCTTCTGATACGGGAGGACCGAGGCCTACCTCATCAGGCCTCCTAAGCCAATGTGAGCGTCCTTACCTGCATGTGCTTCGGGTCTTGGAATTCTTAGCTTGCACTGCCTTGAACAGATCAAATTTGGCCATGCTGTGGGACACAACTGTTTCATTTACTTCCAGAGAAGTCTCTCCTTTTTCCTAGATCGCTGCTTTTGTGCTGAAAAAGTAAAGCTAGGCCAGTCAGTTCAACGGCCCGATCTGTACAGCCGGAACCTTTTTATCATATGTGTAGCGTTGGTGGTATAGTGGTGAGCATAGCTGCCTTCCAAGCAGTTGACCCGGGTTCGATTCCCGGCCAACGCAAGCATCCATTCTTTACACAAGTCTACATATTACGTCCAATGCCGCTAACATGTCCGCTGCGCCTCTGTCCGGGTAATGGCAAGATGTTGGCCTTGGCTTTCTGACGTGTTCTCGCATCGCTTCTACTCTGTAGGTTCTCCCCAATGCAGTTGCTCACCCTTCTGCTCAGAGCCTTTGTGTATCTCACGGTAGCGTGGCCGAGCGGTCTAAGGCGCTGGATTAAGGCTCCAGTCTCTTCGGAGGCGTGGGTTCAATTATGACCAGCAGTGCAAATACAGTTGCCTTTGCCCGTCAATATAGCTTTCTCAACCACTGTTCAGAAGAATTTCGAGGCTTGTGGTAGTGTGGCCGAGCCGTCTCAATACCCGTATAGCGTTGGTGGTATAGTGGTTATCGTAGCTGCCTTCTAAGCAGTTGACCAGGGTATGATTCCCGGCAGACGCATGGAGCCTTTCTTTACAGAAGTCTCAATTCCCTGTTTCTCGTGTAATTCCATTCATATTTGAAACTTGAATAACTTTTGACTGCTTGGAGAGAGAAAGTCCATTCAAGCGCCAGCCGACTCATCTCACTGAGAGCATTCTGTAGAGCGGTAGAGGTCAAGCAAATTCCGCAGCGGGCCCAAGATAGGCCAGTTCTTGTGCGCTCCTTCTCAAAGTTTGCTCTTCATGCAGTCAGGATGGCAGAGCGGGCGAAGACGCTGCACGGCACGAACGTTGTTGGCTCTCACCTCCAACATTTCCATCATTTCCCTGGCTGTTCCTTCGGTAGCTGGCTCTCTAGGTTCCAGTCTCTTGGAGGCGTTGGTTCAAATCCCACCGCTGCCATTATAACCAGCTGGCTTTGCTCTCCACTCTAACTTTCTCATAGACGGTTCAGAAGAATTCAACACTCGTGGTAGTGTGGCCGAGCGGTCTAAGGCGCTGGATTTAGGCTCCAGTCTCTCTGGAGGCGTGGGTTCAAATCCCACCACTGCCATTATCTTCTGATACGGGAGGACCGAGGCCTACCTCATCAGGCCTCCTAAGCCAATGTGAGCGTCCTTACCTGCATGTGCTTCGGGTCTTGGAATTCTTAGCTTGCACTGCCTTGAACAGATCAAATTTTGCCATGCTGTGGGACACAGCTGTTTCCTTTACTTCCAGAGAAGTCTCTCCTTTTTCCTTGATCGCTGCTTTTGTGCTGAAAAAGTAAAGCTAGGCCAGTCAGTTCAACGGCCCGATCTGTACAGCCGGAACCTTTTTATCATATGTGTAGCGTTGGTGGTATAGTGGTGAGCATAGCTGCCTTCCAAGCAGTTGACCCGGGTTCGATTCCCGGCCAACGCAAGCATCCATTCTTTACACAAGTCTACATATTACGTCCCAAGGGTCCCTATACGTCCAATGCCGCTAACATGTCCGCTGCGCCTCTGTCCGGGTAATGGCAAGATGTTGGCCTTGGCTTTCTGACGTGTTCTCGCATCGCTTCTACTCTGTAGGTTCTCCCCAATGCAGTTGCTCACCCTTCTGCTCAGAGCCTTTGTGTATCTCACGGTAGCGTGGCCGAGCGGTCTAAGGCGCTGGATTAAGGCTCCAGTCTCTTCGGAGGCGTGGGTTCAAATCCCACCGCTGCCATTATGACCAGCAGTGCAAATACAGCTGCCTTTGCCCGTCAATATAGCTTTCTCAACCACTGTTCAGAAGAATTTCGAGGCTTGTGGTAGTGTGGCCGAGCCGTCTCAATACCCGTATAGCGTTGGTGGTATAGTGGTTATCGTAGCTGCCTTCTAAGCAGTTGACCAGGGTATGATTCCCGGCAGACGCATGGAGCCTTTCTTTACAGAAGTCTCAATTCCCTGTTTCTCGTGTAATTCCATTCATATTTGAAACTTGAATAACTTTTGACTGCTTGGAGATAGAAAGTCCATTCCAGCGCCAGCCGACTCATCTCACTGAGAGCATTCTGTAGAGCGGTAGAGGTCAAGCAAATTCCGCAGCGGGCCCAAGATAGGCCAGTTCTTGTGCGCTCCTTCTCAAAGTTTGCTCTTCATGCAGTCAGGATGGCAGAGCGGGCGAAGACGCTGCACGGCACGAACGTTGTTGGCTCTCACCTCCAACATTTCCATCATTTCCCTGGCTGTTCCTTCGGTAGCTGGCTCTCTAGGTTCCAGTCTCTTGGAGGCGTTGGTTCAAATCCCACCGCTGCCATTATAACCAGCTGGCTTTGCTCTCCACTCTAACTTTCTCATAGACGGTTCAGAAGAATTCGACACTCGTGGTAGTGTGGCCGAGCGGTCTAAGGCGCTGGATTTAGGCTCCAGTCTCTCTGGAGGCGTGGGTTCAAATCCCACCACTGCCATTATCTTCTGATACGGGAGGACCGAGGCCTACCTCATCAGGCCTCCTAAGCCAATGTGAGCGTCCTTACCTGCATGTGCTTCGGGTCTTGGAATTCTTAGCTTGCACTGCCTTGAACAGATCAAATTTGGCCATGCTGTGGGACACAGCTGTTTCCTTTACTTCCAGAGAAGTCTCTCCTTTTTCCTAGATCGCTGCTTTTGTGCTGAAAAAGTAAAGCTAGGCCAGTCAGTTCAACGGCCCGATCTGTACAGCCGGAACCTTTTCATCATATGTGTAGCGTTGGTGGTATAGTGGTGAGCATAGCTGCCTTCCAAGCAGTTGACCCGGGTTCGATTCCCGGCCAACGCAAGCATCCAATTCTTTACACAAGTCTACATATTACGTCCCAAGGGTCCCTATACGTCCAATGCCGCTAACATGTCCGCTGCGCCTCTGTCCGGGTAATGGCAAGATGTTGGCCTTGGCTTTCTGACGTGTTCTCGCATCGCTTCTACTCTGTAGGTTCTCCCCAATGCAGTTGCTCACCCTTCTGCTCAGAGCCTTTGTGTATCTCACGGTAGCGTGGCCGAGCGGTCTAAGGCGCTGGATTAAGGCTCCAGTCTCTTCGGAGGCGTGGGTTCAAATCCCACCGCTGCCATTATGACCAGCAGTGCAAATACAGCTGCCTTTGCCCGTCAATATAGCTTTCTCAACGACTGTTCAGAAGAATTTCGAGGCTTGTGGTAGTGTGGCCGAGCCGTCTCAATACCCGTATAGCGTTGGTGGTATAGTGGTTATCGTAGCTGCCTTCTAAGCAGTTGACCAGGGTATGATTCCCGGCAGACGCATGGATCCTTTCTTTACAGAAGTCTCAATTCCCTGTTTCTCGTGTAATTCCATTCATATTTGAAACTTGCATAACTTTTGACTGCTTGGAGATAGAAAGTCCATTCCAGCGCCAGCCGACTCATCTCACTGAGAGCATTCTGTAGAGCGGTAGAGGTCAAGCAAATTCCGCAGCGGGCCCAAGATAGGCCAGTTCTTGTGCGCTCCTTCTCAAAGTTTGCTCTTCATGCAGTCAGGATGGCAGAGCGGGCGAAGACGCTGCACGGCACGAACGTTGTTGGCTCTCACCTCCAACATTTCCATCATTTCCCTGGCTGTTCCTTCGGTAGCTGGCTCTCTAGGTTCCAGTCTCTTGGAGGCGTTGGTTCAAATCCCACCGCTGCCATTATAACCAGCTGGCTTTGCTCTCCACTCTAACTTTCTCATAGACGGTTCAGAAGAACTCGACACTCGTGGTAGTGTGGCCGAGCGGTCTAAGGCGCTGGATTTAGGCTCCAGTCTCTCTGGAGGCGTGGGTTCAAATCCCACCACTGCCATTATCTTCTGATACGGGAGGACCGAGGCCTACCTCATCAGGCCTCCTAAGCCAATGTGAGCGTCCTTACCTGCATGTGCTTCGGGTCTTGGAATTCTTAGCTTGCACTGCCTTGAACAGATCAAATTTGGCCATGCTGTGGGACACAGCTGTTTCCTTTACTTCCAGAGAAGTCTCTCCTTTTTCCTAGATCGCTGCTTTTGTGCTGAAAAAGTAAAGCTAGGCCAGTCAGTTCAACGGCCCGATCTGTACAGCCGGAACCTTTTCATCATATGTGTAGCGTTGGTGGTATAGTGGTGAGCATAGCTGCCTTCCAAGCAGTTGACCCGGGTTCGATTCCCGGCCAACGCAAGCAGCAATTCTTTACACAAGTCTACATATTACGTCCCAAGGGTCCCTATACGTCCAATGCCGCTAACATGTCCGCTGCGCCTCTGTCCGGGTAATGGCAAGATGTTGGCCTTGGCTTTCTGACGTGTTCTCGCATCGCTTCTACTCTGTAGGTTCTCCCCAATGCAGTTGCTCACCCTTCTGCTCAGAGCCTTTGTGTATCTCACGGTAGCGTGGCCGAGCGGTCTAAGGCGCTGGATTAAGGCTCCAGTCTCTTCGGAGGCGTGGGTTCAAATCCCACCGCTGCCATTATGACCAGCAGTGCAAATACAGCTGCCTTTGCCCGTCAATATAGCTTTCTCAACGACTGTTCAGAAGAATTTCGAGGCTTGTGGTAGTGTGGCCGAGCCGTCTCAATACCCGTATAGCGTTGGTGGTATAGTGGTTATCGTAGCTGCCTTCTAAGCAGTTGACCAGGGTATGATTCCCGGCAGACGCATGGATCCTTTCTTTACAGAAGTCTCAATTCCCTGTTTCTCGTGTAATTCCATTCATATTTGAAACTTGCATAACTTTTGACTGCTTGGAGATAGAAAGTCCATTCCAGCGCCAGCCGACTCATCTCACTGAGAGCATTCTGTAGAGCGGTAGAAGTCAAGCAAATTCCGCAGCGGGCCCAAGATAGGCCAGTTCTTGTGCGCTCCTTCTCAAAGTTTGCTCTTCATGCAGTCAGGATGGCAGAGCGGGCGAAGACGCTGCACGGCACGAATGTTGTTGGCTCTCACCTCCAACATTTCCATCATTTCCCTGGCTGTTCTTTCGGTAGCCGGCTCTCTAGGTTCCAGTCTCTTGGAGGCGTTGGTTCAAATCCCACCGCTGCCATCATAACCAGCTGGCTTTGCTCTCCACTCTAACTTTCTCATAGACGGTTCAGAAGAATTCGACACTCGTGGTAGTGTGGCCGAGCGGTCTAAGGCGCTGGATTTAGGCTCCAGTCTCTCTGGAGGCGTGGGTTCAAATCCCACCACTGCCATTATCTTCTGATACGGGAGGACCGAGGCCTACCTCATCAGGCCTCCTAAGCCAATGTGAGCGTCCTTACCTGCATGTGCTTCGGGTCTTGGAATTCTTAGCTTGCACTGCCTTGAACAGATCAAATTTGGCCATGCTGTGGGACACAGCTGTTTCCTTTACTTCCAGAGAAGTCTCTCCTTTTTCCTAGATCGCTGCTTTTGTGCTGAAAAAGTAAAGCTAGGCCAGTCAGTTCAACGGCCCGATCTGTACAGCCGGAACCTTTTCATCATATGTGTAGCGTTGGTGGTATAGTGGTGAGCATAGCTGCCTTCCAAGCAGTTGACCCGGGTTCGATTCCCGGCCAACGCAAGCAGCAATTCTTTACACAAGTCTACATATTACGTCCCAAGGGTCCCTATACGTCCAATGCCGCTAACATGTCCGCTGCGCCTCTGTCCGGGTAATGGCAAGATGTTGGCCTTGGCTTTCTGACGTGTTCTCGCATCGGTTCTACTCTGTAGGTTCTCCCCAATGCAGTTGCTCACCCTTCTTCTGCTCAGAGCCTTTGTGTATCTCACGGTAGCGTGGCCGAGCGGTCTAAGGCGCTGGATTAAGGCTCCAGTCTCTTCGGAGGCGTGGGTTCAAATCCCACCGCTGCCATTATGACCAGCAGTGCAAATACAGCTGCCTTTGCCCGTCAATATAGCTTTCTCAACGACTGTTCAGAAGAATTTCGAGGCTTGTGGTAGTGTGGCCGAGCCGTCTCAATACCCGTATAGCGTTGGTGGTATAGTGGTTATCGTAGCTGCCTTCTAAGCAGTTGACCAGGGTATGATTCCCGGCAGACGCATGGATCCTTTCTTTACAGAAGTCTCAATTCCCTGTTTCTCGTGTAATTCCATTCATATTTGAAACTTGCATAACTTTTGACTGCTTGGAGATAGAAAGTCCATTCCAGCGCCAGCCGACTCATCTCACTGAGAGCATTCTGTAGAGCGGTAGAAGTCAAGCAAATTCCGCAGCGGGCCCAAGATAGGCCAGTTCTTGTGCGCTCCTTCTCAAAGTTTGCTCTTCATGCAGTCAGGATGGCAGAGCGGGCGAAGACGCTGCACGGCACGAATGTTGTTGGCTCTCACCTCCAACATTTCCATCATTTCCCTGGCTGTTCCTTCGGTAGCCGGCTCTCTAGGTTCCAGTCTCTTGGAGGCGTTGGTTCAAATCCCACCGCTGCCATTATAACCAGCTGGCTTTGCTCTCCACTCTAACTTTCTCATAGACGGTTCAGAAGAACTCGACACTCGTGGTAGTGTGGCCGAGCGGTCTAAGGCGCTGGATTTAGGCTCCAGTCTCTCTGGAGGCGTGGGTTCAAATCCCACCACTGCCATTATCTTCTGATACGGGAGGACCGAGGCCTACCTCATCAGGCCTCCTAAGCCAATGTGAGCGTCCTTACCTGCATGTGCTTCGGGTCTTGGAATTCTTAGCTTGCACTGCCTTGAACAGATCAAATTTGGCCATGCTGTGGGACACAGCTGTTTCCTTTACTTCCAGAGAAGTCTCTCCTTTTTCCTAGATCGCTGCTTTTGTGCTGAAAAAGTAAAGCTAGGCCAGTCAGTTCAACGGCCCGATCTGTACAGCCGGAACCTTTTCATCATATGTGTAGCGTTGGTGGTATAGTGGTGAGCATAGCTGCCTTCCAAGCAGTTGACCCGGGTTCGATTCCCGGCCAACGCAAGCAGCAATTCTTTACACAAGTCTACATATTACGTCCCAAGGGTCCCTATACGTCCAATGCCGCTAACATGTCCGCTGCGCCTCTGTCCGGGTAATGGCAAGATGTTGGCCTTGGCTTTCTGACGTGTTCTCGCATCGGTTCTACTCTGTAGGTTCTCCCCAATGCAGTTGCTCACCCTTCTTCTGCTCAGAGCCTTTGTGTATCTCACGGTAGCGTGGCCGAGCGGTCTAAGGCGCTGGATTAAGGCTCCAGTCTCTTCGGAGGCGTGGGTTCAAATCCCACCGCTGCCATTATGACCAGCAGTGCAAACACAGCTGCCTTTGCCCGTCAATATAGCTTTCTCAACGACTGTTCAGAAGAATTTCGAGGCTTGTGGTAGTGTGGCCGAGCCGTCTCAATACCGTATAGCGTTGGTGGTATAGTGGTTATCGTAGCTGCCTTCTAAGCAGTTGACCAGGGTATGATTCCCGGCAGACGCATGGAACCTTTCTTTACAGAAGTCTCAATTCCCTGTTTCTCGTGTAATTCCATTCATATTTTAAACTTGCATAACTTTTGACTGCTTGGAGATAGAAAGTCCATTCCAGCGCCAGCCGACTCATCTCACTGAGAGCATTCTGTAGAGCGGTAGAGGTCAAGCAAATTCCGCAGCGGGCCCAAGATAGGCCAGTTCTTGTGCGCTCCTTCTCAAAGTTTGCTCTTCATGCAGTCAGGATGGCAGAGCGGGCCAAGACGCTGCACGGCACGAACGTGGTTGGCGATCGCCTCCAACATTTCCATCATTTCACTGGCTGTTCCTTCGCTAGCTGGCTCTCTAGGTTCCAGTCTCTTGGAGGCGTTGGTTCAAATCCCACCGCTGCCATTATAACCAGCTGGCTTTGCTCTCCACTCTAACTTTCTCATAGACGGTTCAATTCAACACTCGTGGTAGTGTGGCCGAGCGGTCTAAGGCGCTGGATTTAGGCTCCAGTCTCTCTGGAGGCGTGGGTTCAAATCCCACCACTGCCATCTTCTGATACGGGAGGACCGAGGCCTACCTCATCAGGCCTCCTAAGCCAATGTGAGCGTCCTTACCTGCATGTGCTTCAGGTCTTGGAATTCTTAGCTTGCACTACCTTGAACAGATCAAATTTGGCCATGCTGTGGGACACAGCTGTTTCCTTGACTTCCAGAGAACTCTCTCCCTTTTCCTAGATCGCTGCTTTATGCTGAAAAAGTAAAGCTAGGCCAGTCAGTTCAACGGCCCGATCTGTACAGCCGGAACCTTTTTCATCATATGTGTAGCGTTGGTGGTATAGTGGTGAGCATAGCTGCCTTCCAAGCAGTTGACCCGGGTTCGATTCCCGGCCAACGCAAGCAGCATTCTTTACACAAGTCTACATATTACGTCCCAAGGGTCCCTATACTTCCAATGACGTGTTCTCGCATCGCTTCTACTCTGTAGGTTTTCCCCAATGCAGTTGCTCAGAGCCTTTGTGTATCTCAAGGTAGCGTGGCCGAGCGGTCTAAGGCGCTGGATTAAGGCTCCAGTCTCTTCGGAGGCGTGGGTTCAAATCCCACCGCTGCCATTATGACCAGCAGTGCAAACACAGCTGGCTTTGCCCGGCAATATAGCTTTCTCAACGACTGTTCAGAAGAATTCGACGCTTGTGGTAATGTGGCCGAGCCGTCTCAATAACCGTATAGCGTTGGTGGTATAGTGGTTATCGTAGCTGCCTTCTAAGCATTTGACCAGGGTACGATTCCCGGCAGTTGCATGGAACGTTTCATTACAGAAGTCTCAATTCCCTGTTTCTCGTGTAATTCCATTCATATTTTAAACTTGCATAACTTTTGACTGCTTGGAGATAGAAAGTCCATTCCAGCGCCAGCCGACTCATCTCACTGAGAGCATTCTGTAGAGAGGTAGAGGACAAGCAAATTCCGCAGCGGGCCCAAGATAGGCCAGTTCTTGTGCGCTCCTTCTCAAAGTGTGCTCTTCATGCGGTCAGGATGGCAGAGCGGGCCAAGACGCTGCACGGCACGAACGTGGTTGGCGATCGCCTCCAACATTTCCATCATTTCACTGGATGCTCCTTCGCTAGCTGGCTCTCTAGGTTCCAGTGTCTTGGAGGCGTTGGTTCAAATCCCACCTCTGCCATTATAACCATCTGGCTTTGCTCTCCACTCTAACTTTCTCATAGACGGTTCAATTTCAACACTCGTGGTAGTGTGGCCGAGCGGTCTAAGGCGCTGGATTTAGGCTCCAGTCTCTCTGGAGGCGTGGGTTCAAATCCCACCACTGCCATCTTCTGATACGGGAGGACCGGAGGCCTACCTCATCAGGCCTCCTAAGCCAATGTGAGCGTCCTTACCTGCATGTGCTTCGGGTCTTGGAATTCTTAGCTTGCCTTACCTTGAACAGATCAAATTTGGCCATGCTGTGGGACACAGCTGTTTCCTTGACTTCCAGAGAAGTCTCTCCCTTTTTCCTAGATCGCTGCTTTAATGCTGAAAAAGTAAAGCTAGGCCAGTCAGTTCAACGGCCCGATCTGTACAGCCGGAACCTTTTCATCATATGTGTAGCGTTGGTGGTATAGTGGTGAGCATAGCTGCCTTCCAAGCAGTTGACCCGGGTTCGATTCCCGGCCAACGCAAGCAGCAATTCTTTACACAAGTCTACATATTACGTCCCAAGGGTCCCTATACGTCCAATGCCGCTAACATGTCCGCTGCGCCTCTGTCCGGGTAATGGGCAAGATGTTGGCCTTGGCTTTCTGACGTGTTCTCGCATCGGTTCTACTCTGTAGGTTCTCCCCAATGCAGTTGCTCACCCTTCTTCTGCTCAGAGCCTTTGTGTATCTCACGGTAGCGTGGCCGAGCGGTCTAAGGCGCTGGATTAAGGCTCCAGTCTCTTCGGAGGCGTGGGTTCAAATCCCACCGCTGCCATTATGACCAGCAGTGCAAATACAGCTGCCTTTGCCCGTCAATATAGCTTTCTCAACGACTGTTCAGAAGAATTTCGAGGCTTGTGGTAGTGTGGCCGAGCCGTCTCAATACCCGTATAGCGTTGGTGGTATAGTGGTTATCGTAGCTGCCTTCTAAGCAGTTGACCAGGGTATGATTCCCGGCAGACGCATGGATCCTTTCTTTACAGAAGTCTCAATTCCCTGTTTCTCGTGTAATTCCATTCATATTTGAAACTTGCATAACTTTTGACTGCTTGGAGATAGAAAGTCCATTCCAGCGCCAGCCGACTCATCTCACTGAGAGCATTCTGTAGAGCGGTAGAAGTCAAGCAAATTCCGCAGCGGGCCCAAGATAGGCCAGTTCTTGTGCGCTCCTTCTCAAAGTTTGCTCTTCATGCAGTCAGGATGGCAGAGCGGGCGAAGACGCTGCACGGCACGAATGTTGTTGGCTCTCACCTCCAACATTTCCATCATTTCCCTGGCTGTTCCTTCGGTAGCCGGCTCTCTAGGTTCCAGTCTCTTGGAGGCGTTGGTTCAAATCCCACCGCTGCCATTATAACCAGCTGGCTTTGCTCTCCACTCTAACTTTCTCATAGACGGTTCAGAAGAACTCGACACTCGTGGTAGTGTGGCCGAGCGGTCTAAGGCGCTGGATTTAGGCTCCAGTCTCTCTGGAGGCGTGGGTTCAAATCCCACCACTGCCATTATCTTCTGATACGGGAGGACCGAGGCCTACCTCATCAGGCCTCCTAAGCCAATGTGAGCGTCCTTACCTGCATGTGCTTCGGGTCTTGGAATTCTTAGCTTGCACTGCCTTGAACAGATCAAATTTGGCCATGCTGTGGGACACAGCTGTTTCCTTTACTTCCAGAGAAGTCTCTCCTTTTTCCTAGATCGCTGCTTTTGTGCTGAAAAAGTAAAGCTAGGCCAGTCAGTTCAACGGCCCGATCTGTACAGCCGGAACCTTTTCATCATATGTGTAGCGTTGGTGGTATAGTGGTGAGCATAGCTGCCTTCCAAGCAGTTGACCCGGGTTCGATTCCCGGCCAACGCAAGCAGCAATTCTTTACACAAGTCTACATATTACGTCCCAAGGGTCCCTATACGTCCAATGCCGCTAACATGTCCGCTGCGCCTCTGTCCGGGTAATGGCAAGATGTTGGCCTTGGCTTTCTGACGTGTTCTCGCATCGGTTCTACTCTGTAGGTTCTCCCCAATGCAGTTGCTCACCCTTCTTCTGCTCAGAGCCTTTGTGTATCTCACGGTAGCGTGGCCGAGCGGTCTAAGGCGCTGGATTAAGGCTCCAGTCTCTTCGGAGGCGTGGGTTCAAATCCCACCGCTGCCATTATGACCAGCAGTGCAAATACAGCTGCCTTTGCCCGTCAATATAGCTTTCTCAACGACTGTTCAGAAGAATTTCGAGGCTTGTGGTAGTGTGGCCGAGCCGTCTCAATACCCGTATAGCGTTGGTGGTATAGTGGTTATCGTAGCTGCCTTCTAAGCAGTTGACCAGGGTATGATTCCCGGCAGACGCATGGATCCTTTCTTTACAGAAGTCTCAATTCCCTGTTTCTCGTGTAATTCCATTCATATTTGAAACTTGCATAACTTTTGACTGCTTGGAGATAGAAAGTCCATTCCAGCGCCAGCCGACTCATCTCACTGAGAGCATTCTGTAGAGCGGTAGAAGTCAAGCAAATTCCGCAGCGGGCCCAAGATAGGCCAGTTCTTGTGCGCTCCTTCTCAAAGTTTGCTCTTCATGCAGTCAGGATGGCAGAGCGGGCGAAGACGCTGCACGGCACGAATGTTGTTGGCTCTCACCTCCAACATTTCCATCATTTCCCTGGCTGTTCCTTCGGTAGCCGGCTCTCTAGGTTCCAGTCTCTTGGAGGCGTTGGTTCAAATCCCACCGCTGCCATTATAACCAGCTGGCTTTGCTCTCCACTCTAACTTTCTCATAGACGGTTCAGAAGAACTCGACACTCGTGGTAGTGTGGCCGAGCGGTCTAAGGCGCTGGATTTAGGCTCCAGTCTCTCTGGAGGCGTGGGTTCAAATCCCACCACTGCCATTATCTTCTGATACGGGAGGACCGAGGCCTACCTCATCAGGCCTCCTAAGCCAATGTGAGCGTCCTTTCCTGCATGTGCTTCGGGTCTTGGAATTCTTAGCTTGCACTGCCTTGAACAGATCAAATTTGGCCATGCTGTGGGACACAGCTGTTTCCTTTACTTCCAGAGAAGTCTCTCCTTTTTCCTAGATCGCTGCTTTTGTGCTGAAAAAGTAAAGCTAGGCCAGTCAGTTCAACGGCCCGATCTGTACAGCCGGAACCTTTTCATCATATGTGTAGCGTTGGTGGTATAGTGGTGAGCATAGCTGCCTTCCAAGCAGTTGACCCGGGTTCGATTCCCGGCCAACGCAAGCAGCAATTCTTTACACAAGTCTACATATTACGTCCCAAGGGTCCCTATACGTCCAATGCCGCTAACATGTCCGCTGCGCCTCTGTCCGGGTAATGGCAAGATGTTGGCCTTGGCTTTCTGACGTGTTCTCGCATCGGTTCTACTCTGTAGGTTCTCCCCAATGCAGTTGCTCACCCTTCTTCTGCTCAGAGCCTTTGTGTATCTCACGGTAGCGTGGCCGAGCGGTCTAAGGCGCTGGATTAAGGCTCCAGTCTCTTCGGAGGCGTGGGTTCAAATCCCACCGCTGCCATTATGACCAGCAGTGCAAATACAGCTGGCTTTGCTCTCCACTCTAACTTTCTCATAGACGGTTCAGAAGAACTCGACACTCGTGGTAGTGTGGCCGAGCGGTCTAAGGCGCTGGATTTAGGCTCCAGTCTCTCTGGAGGCGTGGGTTCAAATCCCACCACTGCCATTATCTTCTGATACGGGAGGACCGAGGCCTACCTCATCAGGCCTCCTAAGCCAATGTGAGCGTCCTTTCCTGCATGTGCTTCGGGTCTTGGAATTCTTAGCTTGCACTGCCTTGAACAGATCAAATTTGGCCATGCTGTGGGACACAGCTGTTTCCTTTACTTCCAGAGAAGTCTCTCCTTTTTCCTAGATCGCTGCTTTTGTGCTGAAAAAGTAAAGCTAGGCCAGTCAGTTCAACGGCCCGATCTGTACAGCCGGAACCTTTTCATCATATGTGTAGCGTTGGTGGTATAGTGGTGAGCATAGCTGCCTTCCAAGCAGTTGACCCGGGTTCGATTCCCGGCCAACGCAAGCAGCAATTCTTTACACAAGTCTACATATTACGTCCCAAGGGTCCCTATACGTCCAATGCCGCTAACATGTCCGCTGCGCCTCTGTCCGGGTAATGGCAAGATGTTGGCCTTGGCTTTCTGACGTGTTCTCGCATCGGTTCTACTCTGTAGGTTCTCCCCAATGCAGTTGCTCACCCTTCTTCTGCTCAGAGCCTTTGTGTATCTCACGGTAGCGTGGCCGAGCGGTCTAAGGCGCTGGATTAAGGCTCCAGTCTCTTCGGAGGCGTGGGTTCAAATCCCACCGCTGCCATTATGACCAGCAGTGCAAATACAGCTGCCTTTGCCCGTCAATATAGCTTTCTCAACGACTGTTCAGAAGAATTTCGAGGCTTGTGGTAGTGTGGCCGAGCCGTCTCAATACCCGTATAGCGTTGGTGGTATAGTGGTTATCGTAGCTGCCTTCTAAGCAGTTGACCAGGGTATGATTCCCGGCAGACGCATGGATCCTTTCTTTACAGAAGTCTCAATTCCCTGTTTCTCGTGTAATTCCATTCATATTTGAAACTTGCATAACTTTTGACTGCTTGGAGATAGAAAGTCCATTCCAGCGCCAGCCGACTCATCTCACTGAGAGCATTCTGTAGAGCGGTAGAAGTCAAGCAAATTCCGCAGCGGGCCCAAGATAGGCCAGTTCTTGTGCGCTCCTTCTCAAAGTTTGCTCTTCATGCAGTCAGGATGGCAGAGCGGGCGAAGACGCTGCACGGCACGAATGTTGTTGGCTCTCACCTCCAACATTTCCATCATTTCCCTGGCTGTTCCTTCGGTAGCCGGCTCTCTAGGTTCCAGTCTCTTGGAGGCGTTGGTTCAAATCCCACCGCTGCCATTATAACCAGCTGGCTTTGCTCTCCACTCTAACTTTCTCATAGACGGTTCAGAAGAACTCGACACTCGTGGTAGTGTGGCCGAGCGGTCTAAGGCGCTGGATTTAGGCTCCAGTCTCTCTGGAGGCGTGGGTTCAAATCCCACCACTGCCATTATCTTCTGATACGGGAGGACCGAGGCCTACCTCATCAGGCCTCCTAAGCCAATGTGAGCGTCCTTTCCTGCATGTGCTTCGGGTCTTGGAATTCTTAGCTTGCACTGCCTTGAACAGATCAAATTTGGCCATGCTGTGGGACACAGCTGTTTCCTTTACTTCCAGAGAAGTCTCTCCTTTTTCCTAGATCGCTGCTTTTGTGCTGAAAAAGTAAAGCTAGGCCAGTCAGTTCAACGGCCCGATCTGTACAGCCGGAACCTTTTCATCATATGTGTAGCGTTGGTGGTATAGTGGTGAGCATAGCTGCCTTCCAAGCAGTTGACCCGGGTTCGATTCCCGGCCAACGCAAGCAGCAATTCTTTACACAAGTCTACATATTACGTCCCAAGGGTCCCTATACGTCCAATGCCGCTAACATGTCCGCTGCGCCTCTGTCCGGGTAATGGCAAGATGTTGGCCTTGGCTTTCTGACGTGTTCTCGCATCGGTTCTACTCTGTAGGTTCTCCCCAATGCAGTTGCTCACCCTTCTTCTGCTCAGAGCCTTTGTGTATCTCACGGTAGCGTGGCCGAGCGGTCTAAGGCGCTGGATTAAGGCTCCAGTCTCTTCGGAGGCGTGGGTTCAAATCCCACCGCTGCCATTATGACCAGCAGCTGCCTTTGCCCGTCAATATAGCTTTCTCAACGACTGTTCAGAAGAATTTCGAGGCTTGTGGTAGTGTGGCCGAGCCGTCTCAATACCCGTATAGCGTTGGTGGTATAGTGGTTATCGTAGCTGCCTTCTAAGCAGTTGACCAGGGTATGATTCCCGGCAGACGCATGGATCCTTTCTTTACAGAAGTCTCAATTCCCTGTTTCTCGTGTAATTCCATTCATATTTGAAACTTGCATAACTTTTGACTGCTTGGAGATAGAAAGTCCATTCCAGCACCAGCCGACTCATCTCACTGAGAGCATTCTGTAGAGCGGTAGAAGTCAAGCAAATTCCGCAGCGGGCCCAAGATAGGCCAGTTCTTGTGCGCTCCTTCTCAAAGTTTGCTCTTCATGCAGTCAGGATGGCAGAGCGGGCGAAGACGCTGCACGGCACGAATGTTGTTGGCTCTCACCTCCAACATTTCCATCATTTCCCTGGCTGTTCCTTCGGTAGCCGGCTCTCTAGGTTCCAGTCTCTTGGAGGCGTTGGTTCAAATCCCACCGCTGCCATTATAACCAGCTGGCTTTGCTCTCCACTCTAACTTTCTCATAGACGGTTCAGAAGAACTCGACACTCGTGGTAGTGTGGCCGAGCGGTCTAAGGCGCTGGATTTAGGCTCCAGTCTCTCTGGAGGCGTGGGTTCAAATCCCACCACTGCCATTATCTTCTGATACGGGAGGACCGAGGCCTACCTCATCAGGCCTCCTAAGCCAATGTGAGCGTCCTTACCTGCATGTGCTTCGGGTCTTGGAATTCTTAGCTTGCACTGCCTTGAACAGATCAAATTTGGCCATGCTGTGGGACACAGCTGTTTCCTTTACTTCCAGAGAAGTCTCTCCTTTTTCCTAGATCGCTGCTTTTGTGCTGAAAAAGTAAAGCTAGGCCAGTCAGTTCAACGGCCCGATCTGTACAGCCGGAACCTTTTCATCATATGTGTAGCGTTGGTGGTATAGTGGTGAGCATACAAACTTGCATAACTTTTGACTGCTTGGAGATAGAAAGTCCATTCCAGCGCCAGCCGACTCATCTCACTGAGAGCATTCTGTAGAGCGGTAGAAGTCAAGCAAATTCCGCAGCGGGCCCAAGATAGGCCAGTTCTTGTGCGCTCCTTCTCAAAGTTTGCTCTTCATGCAGTCAGGATGGCAGAGCGTTGGTTCAAAGCGTTGGTTCAAATCCCACCGCTGCCATTATAACCAGCTGGCTTTGCTCTCCACTCTAACTTTCTCATAGACGGTTCAGAAGAACTCGACACTCGTGGTAGTGTGGCCGAGCGGTCTAAGGCGCTGGATTTAGGCTCCAGTCTCTCTGGAGGCGTGGGTTCAAATCCCACCACTGCCATTATCTTCTGATACGGGAGGACCGAGGCCTACCTCATCAGGCCTCCTAAGCCAATGTGAGCGTCCTTTCCTGCATGTGCTTCGGGTCTTGGAATTCTTAGCTTGCACTGCCTTGAACAGATCAAATTTGGCCATGCTGTGGGACACAGCTGTTTCCTTTACTTCCAGAGAAGTCTCTCCTTTTTCCTAGATCGCTGCTTTTGTGCTGAAAAAGTAAAGCTAGGCCAGTCAGTTCAACGGCCCGATCTGTACAGCCGGAACCTTTTCATCATATGTGTAGCGTTGGTGGTATAGTGGTGAGCATAGCTGCCTTCCAAGCAGTTGACCCGGGTTCGATTCCCGGCCAACGCAAGCAGCAATTCTTTACACAAGTCTACATATTACGTCCCAAGGGTCCCTATACGTCCAATGCCGCTAACATGTCCGCTGCGCCTCTGTCCGGGTAATGGCAAGATGTTGGCCTTGGCTTTCTGACGTGTTCTCGCATCGGTTCTACTCTGTAGGTTCTCCCCAATGCAGTTGCTCACCCTTCTTCTGCTCAGAGCCTTTGTGTATCTCACGGTAGCGTGGCCGAGCGGTCTAAGGCGCTGGATTAAGGCTCCAGTCTCTTCGGAGGCGTGGGTTCAAATCCCACCGCTGCCATTATGACCAGCAGTGCAAATACAGCTGCCTTTGCCCGTCAATATAGCTTTCTCAACGACTGTTCAGAAGAATTTCGAGGCTTGTGGTAGTGTGGCCGAGCCGTCTCAATAACCCGTATAGCGTTGGTGGTATAGTGGTTATCGTAGCTGCCTTCTAAGCAGTTGACCAGGGTATGATTCCCGGCAGACGCATGGATCCTTTCTTTACAGAAGTCTCAATTCCCTGTTTCTCGTGTAATTCCATTCATATTTGAAACTTGCATAACTTTTGACTGCTTGGAGATAGAAAGTCCATTCCAACATTTCCATCATTTCCCTGGCTGTTCCTTCGGTAGCCGGCTCTCTAGGTTCCAGTCTCTTGGAGGCGTTGGTTCAAATCCCACCGCTGCCATTATAACCAGCTGGCTTTGCTCTCCACTCTAACTTTCTCATAGACGGTTCAGAAGAACTCGACACTCGTGGTAGTGTGGCCGAGCGGTCTAAGGCGCTGGATTTAGGCTCCAGTCTCTCTGGAGGCGTGGGTTCAAATCCCACCGCTGCCATTATGACCAGCAGTGCAAATACAGCTGCCTTTGCCTTTGCCCGTCAATATAGCTTTCTCAACGACTGTTCAGAAGAATTTCGAGGCTTGTGGTAGTGTGGCCGAGCCGTCTCAATACCCGTATAGCGTTGGTGGTATAGTGGTTATCGTAGCTGCCTTCTAAGCAGTTGACCAGGGTATGATTCCCGGCAGACGCATGGATCCTTTCTTTACAGAAGTCTCAATTCCCTGTTTCTCGTGTAATTCCATTCATATTTGAAACTTGCATAACTTTTGACTGCTTGGAGATAGAAAGTCCATTCCAGCGCCAGCCGACTCATCTCACTGAGAGCATTCTGTAGAGCGGTAGAAGTCAAGCAAATTCCATAGCGGGCCCAAGATAGGCCAGTTCTTGTGCGCTCCTTCTCAAAGTTTGCTCTTCATGCAGTCAGGATGGCAGAGCGTTGGTTCAAAGCGTTGGTTCAAATCCCACCGCTGCCATTATAACCAGCTGGCTTTGCTCTCCACTCTAACTTTCTCATAGACGGTTCAGAAGAACTCGACACTCGTGGTAGTGTGGCCGAGCGGTCTAAGGCGCTGGATTTAGGCTCCAGTCTCTCTGGAGGCGTGGGTTCAAATCCCACCACTGCCATTATCTTCTGATACGGGAGGACCGAGGCCTACCTCATCAGGCCTCCTAAGCCAATGTGAGCGTCCTTTCCTGCATGTGCTTCGGGTCTTGGAATTCTTAGCTTGCACTGCCTTGAACAGATCAAATTTGGCCATGCTGTGGGACACAGCTGTTTCCTTTACTTCCAGAGAAGTCTCTCCTTTTTCCTAGATCGCTGCTTTTGTGCTGAAAAAGTAAAGCTAGGCCAGTCAGTTCAACGGCCCGATCTGTACAGCCGGAACCTTTTCATCATATGTGTAGCGTTGGTGGTATAGTGGTGAGCATAGCTGCCTTCCAAGCAGTTGACCCGGGTTCGATTCCCGGCCAACGCAAGCAGCAATTCTTTACACAAGTCTACATATTACGTCCCAAGGGTCCCTATACGTCCAATGCCGCTAACATGTCCGCTGCGCCTCTGTCCGGGTAATGGCAAGATGTTGGCCTTGGCTTTCTGACGTGTTCTCGCATCGGTTCTACTCTGTAGGTTCTCCCCAATGCAGTTGCTCACCCTTCTTCTGCTCAGAGCCTTTGTGTATCTCACGGTAGCGTGGCCGAGCGGTCTAAGGCGCTGGATTAAGGCTCCAGTCTCTTCGGAGGCGTGGGTTCAAATCCCACCGCTGCCATTATGACCAGCAGTGCAAATACAGCTGCCTTTGCCCGTCAATATAGCTTTCTCAACGACTGTTCAGAAGAATTTCGAGGCTTGTGGTAGTGTGGCCGAGCCGTCTCAATACCCGTATAGCGTTGGTGGTATAGTGGTTATCGTAGCTGCCTTCTAAGCAGTTGACCAGGGTATGATTCCCGGCAGACGCATGGATCCTTTCTTTACAGAAGTCTCAATTCCCTGTTTCTCGTGTAATTCCATTCATATTTGAAACTTGCATAACTTTTGACTGCTTGGAGATAGAAAGTCCATTCCAGCGCCAGCCGACTCATCTCACTGAGAGCATTCTGTAGAGCGGTAGAAGTCAAGCAAATTCCGCAGCGGGCCCAAGATAGGCCAGTTCTTGTGCGCTCCTTCTCAAAGTTTGCTCTTCATGCAGTCAGGATGGCAGAGCGGGCGAAGACGCTGCACGGCACGAATGTTGTTGGCTCTCACCTCCAACATTTCCATCATTTCCCTGGCTGTTCCTTCGGTAGCCGGCTCTCTAGGTTCCAGTCTCTTGGAGGCGTTGGTTCAAATCCCACCGCTGCCATTATAACCAGCTGGCTTTGCTCTCCACTCTAACTTTCTCATAGACGGTTCAGAAGAACTCGACACTCGTGGTAGTGTGGCCGAGCGGTCTAAGGCGCTGGATTTAGGCTCCAGTCTCTCTGGAGGCGTGGGTTCAAATCCCACCACTGCCATTATCTTCTGATACGGGAGGACCGAGGCCTACCTCATCAGGCCTCCTAAGCCAATGTGAGCGTCCTTACCTGCATGTGCTTCGGGTCTTGGAATTCTTAGCTTGCACTGCCTTGAACAGATCAAATTTGGCCATGCTGTGGGACACAGCTGTTTCCTTTACTTCCAGAGAAGTCTCTCCTTTTTCCTAGATCGCTGCTTTTGTGCTGAAAAAGTAAAGCTAGGCCAGTCAGTTCAACGGCCCGATCTGTACAGCCGGAACCTTTTCATCATATGTGTAGCGTTGGTGGTATAGTGGTGAGCATAGCTGCCTTCCAAGCAGTTGACCCGGGTTCGATTCCCGGCCAACGCAAGCAGCAATTCTTTACACAAGTCTACATATTACGTCCCAAGGGTCCCTATACGTCCAATGCCGCTAACATGTCCGCTGCGCCTCTGTCCGGGTAATGGCAAGATGTTGGCCTTGGCTTTCTGACGTGTTCTCGCATCGGTTCTACTCTGTAGGTTCTCCCCAATGCAGTTGCTCACCCTTCTTCTGCTCAGAGCCTTTGTGTATCTCACGGTAGCGTGGCCGAGCGGTCTAAGGCGCTGGATTAAGGCTCCAGTCTCTTCGGAGGCGTGGGTTCAAATCCCACCGCTGCCATTATGACCAGCAGTGCAAATACAGCTGCCTTTGCCCGTCAATATAGCTTTCTCAACGACTGTTCAGAAGAATTTCGAGGCTTGTGGTAGTGTGGCCGAGCCGTCTCAATACCCGTATAGCGTTGGTGGTATAGTGGTTATCGTAGCTGCCTTCTAAGCAGTTGACCAGGGTATGATTCCCGGCAGACGCATGGATCCTTTCTTTACAGAAGTCTCAATTCCCTGTTTCTCGTGTAATTCCATTCATATTTGAAACTTGCATAACTTTTGACTGCTTGGAGATAGAAAGTCCATTCCAGCGCCAGCCGACTCATCTCACTGAGAGCATTCTGTAGAGCGGTAGAAGTCAAGCAAATTCCGCAGCGGGCCCAAGATAGGCCAGTTCTTGTGCGCTCCTTCTCAAAGTTTGCTCTTCATGCAGTCAGGATGGCAGAGCGGGCGAAGACGCTGCACGGCACGAATGTTGTTGGCTCTCACCTCCAACATTTCCATCATTTCCCTGGCTGTTCCTTCGGTAGCCGGCTCTCTAGGTTCCAGTCTCTTGGAGGCGTTGGTTCAAATCCCACCGCTGCCATTATAACCAGCTGGCTTTGCTCTCCACTCTAACTTTCTCATAGACGGTTCAGAAGAACTCGACACTCGTGGTAGTGTGGCCGAGCGGTCTAAGGCGCTGGATTTAGGCTCCAGTCTCTCTGGAGGCGTGGGTTCAAATCCCACCACTGCCATTATCTTCTGATACGGGAGGACCGAGGCCTACCTCATCAGGCCTCCTAAGCCAATGTGAGCGTCCTTACCTGCATGTGCTTCGGGTCTTGGAATTCTTAGCTTGCACTGCCTTGAACAGATCAAATTTGGCCATGCTGTGGGACACAGCTGTTTCCTTTACTTCCAGAGAAGTCTCTCCTTTTTCCTAGATCGCTGCTTTTGTGCTGAAAAAGTAAAGCTAGGCCAGTCAGTTCAACGGCCCGATCTGTACAGCCGGAACCTTTTCATCATATGTGTAGCGTTGGTGGTATAGTGGTGAGCATAGCTGCCTTCCAAGCAGTTGACCCGGGTTCGATTCCCGGCCAACGCAAGCAGCAATTCTTTACACAAGTCTACATATTACGTCCCAAGGGTCCCTATACGTCCAATGCCGCTAACATGTCCGCTGCGCCTCTGTCCGGGTAATGGCAAGATGTTGGCCTTGGCTTTCTGACGTGTTCTCGCATCGGTTCTACTCTGTAGGTTCTCCCCAATGCAGTTGCTCACCCTTCTTCTGCTCAGAGCCTTTGTGTATCTCACGGTAGCGTGGCCGAGCGGTCTAAGGCGCTGGATTAAGGCTCCAGTCTCTTCGGAGGCGTGGGTTCAAATCCCACCGCTGCCATTATGACCAGCAGTGCAAATACAGCTGCCTTTGCCCGTCAATATAGCTTTCTCAACGACTGTTCAGAAGAATTTCGAGGCTTGTGGTAGTGTGGCCGAGCCGTCTCAATACCCGTATAGCGTTGGTGGTATAGTGGTTATCGTAGCTGCCTTCTAAGCAGTTGACCAGGGTATGATTCCCGGCAGACGCATGGATCCTTTCTTTACAGAAGTCTCAATTCCCTGTTTCTCGTGTAATTCCATTCATATTTGAAACTTGCATAACTTTTGACTGCTTGGAGATAGAAAGTCCATTCCAGCGCCAGCCGACTCATCTCACTGAGAGCATTCTGTAGAGCGGTAGAAGTCAAGCAAATTCCGCAGCGGGCCCAAGATAGGCCAGTTCTTGTGCGCTCCTTCTCAAAGTTTGCTCTTCATGCAGTCAGGATGGCAGAGCGGGCGAAGACGCTGCACGGCACGAATGTTGTTGGCTCTCACCTCCAACATTTCCATCATTTCCCTGGCTGTTCCTTCGGTAGCCGGCTCTCTAGGTTCCAGTCTCTTGGAGGCGTTGGTTCAAATCCCACCGCTGCCATTATAACCAGCTGGCTTTGCTCTCCACTCTAACTTTCTCATAGACGGTTCAGAAGAACTCGACACTCGTGGTAGTGTGGCCGAGCGGTCTAAGGCGCTGGATTTAGGCTCCAGTCTCTCTGGAGGCGTGGGTTCAAATCCCACCACTGCCATTATCTTCTGATACGGGAGGACCGAGGCCTACCTCATCAGGCCTCCTAAGCCAATGTGAGCGTCCTTACCTGCATGTGCTTCGGGTCTTGGAATTCTTAGCTTGCACTGCCTTGAACAGATCAAATTTGGCCATGCTGTGGGACACAGCTGTTTCCTTTACTTCCAGAGAAGTCTCTCCTTTTTCCTAGATCGCTGCTTTTGTGCTGAAAAAGTAAAGCTAGGCCAGTCAGTTCAACGGCCCGATCTGTACAGCCGGAACCTTTTCATCATATGTGTAGCGTTGGTGGTATAGTGGTGAGCATAGCTGCCTTCCAAGCAGTTGACCCGGGTTCGATTCCCGGCCAACGCAAGCAGCAATTCTTTACACAAGTCTACATATTACGTCCCAAGGGTCCCTATACGTCCAATGCCGCTAACATGTCCGCTGCGCCTCTGTCCGGGTAATGGCAAGATGTTGGCCTTGGCTTTCTGACGTGTTCTCGCATCGGTTCTACTCTGTAGGTTCTCCCCAATGCAGTTGCTCACCCTTCTTCTGCTCAGAGCCTTTGTGTATCTCACGGTAGCGTGGCCGAGCGGTCTAAGGCGCTGGATTAAGGCTCCAGTCTCTTCGGAGGCGTGGGTTCAAATCCCACCGCTGCCATTATGACCAGCAGTGCAAATACAGCTGCCTTTGCCCGTCAATATAGCTTTCTCAACGACTGTTCAGAAGAATTTCGAGGCTTGTGGTAGTGTGGCCGAGCCGTCTCAATACCCGTATAGCGTTGGTGGTATAGTGGTTATCGTAGCTGCCTTCTAAGCAGTTGACCAGGGTATGATTCCCGGCAGACGCATGGATCCTTTCTTTACAGAAGTCTCAATTCCCTGTTTCTCGTGTAATTCCATTCATATTTGAAACTTGCATAACTTTTGACTGCTTGGAGATAGAAAGTCCATTCCAGCGCCAGCCGACTCATCTCACTGAGAGCATTCTGTAGAGCGGTAGAAGTCAAGCAAATTCCGCAGCGGGCCCAAGATAGGCCAGTTCTTGTGCGCTCCTTCTCAAAGTTTGCTCTTCATGCAGTCAGGATGGCAGAGCGGGCGAAGACGCTGCACGGCACGAATGTTGTTGGCTCTCACCTCCAACATTTCCATCATTTCCCTGGCTGTTCCTTCGGTAGCCGGCTCTCTAGGTTCCAGTCTCTTGGAGGCGTTGGTTCAAATCCCACCGCTGCCATTATAACCAGCTGGCTTTGCTCTCCACTCTAACTTTCTCATAGACGGTTCAGAAGAACTCGACACTCGTGGTAGTGTGGCCGAGCGGTCTAAGGCGCTGGATTTAGGCTCCAGTCTCTCTGGAGGCGTGGGTTCAAATCCCACCACTGCCATTATCTTCTGATACGGGAGGACCGAGGCCTACCTCATCAGGCCTCCTAAGCCAATGTGAGCGTCCTTACCTGCATGTGCTTCGGGTCTTGGAATTCTTAGCTTGCACTGCCTTGAACAGATCAAATTTGGCCATGCTGTGGGACACAGCTGTTTCCTTTACTTCCAGAGAAGTCTCTCCTTTTTCCTAGATCGCTGCTTTTGTGCTGAAAAAGTAAAGCTAGGCCAGTCAGTTCAACGGCCCGATCTGTACAGCCGGAACCTTTTCATCATATGTGTAGCGTTGGTGGTATAGTGGTGAGCATAGCTGCCTTCCAAGCAGTTGACCCGGGTTCGATTCCCGGCCAACGCAAGCAGCAATTCTTTACACAAGTCTACATATTACGTCCCAAGGGTCCCTATACGTCCAATGCCGCTAACATGTCCGCTGCGCCTCTGTCCGGGTAATGGCAAGATGTTGGCCTTGGCTTTCTGACGTGTTCTCGCATCGGTTCTACTCTGTAGGTTCTCCCCAATGCAGTTGCTCACCCTTCTTCTGCTCAGAGCCTTTGTGTATCTCACGGTAGCGTGGCCGAGCGGTCTAAGGCGCTGGATTAAGGCTCCAGTCTCTTCGGAGGCGTGGGTTCAAATCCCACCGCTGCCATTATGACCAGCAGTGCAAATACAGCTGCCTTTGCCCGTCAATATAGCTTTCTCAACGACTGTTCAGAAGAATTTCGAGGCTTGTGGTAGTGTGGCCGAGCCGTCTCAATACCCGTATAGCGTTGGTGGTATAGTGGTTATCGTAGCTGCCTTCTAAGCAGTTGACCAGGGTATGATTCCCGGCAGACGCATGGATCCTTTCTTTACAGAAGTCTCAATTCCCTGTTTCTCGTGTAATTCCATTCATATTTGAAACTTGCATAACTTTTGACTGCTTGGAGATAGAAAGTCCATTCCAGCGCCAGCCGACTCATCTCACTGAGAGCATTCTGTAGAGCGGTAGAAGTCAAGCAAATTCCGCAGCGGGCCCAAGATAGGCCAGTTCTTGTGCGCTCCTTCTCAAAGTTTGCTCTTCATGCAGTCAGGATGGCAGAGCGGGCGAAGACGCTGCACGGCACGAATGTTGTTGGCTCTCACCTCCAACATTTCCATCATTTCCCTGGCTGTTCCTTCGGTAGCCGGCTCTCTAGGTTCCAGTCTCTTGGAGGCGTTGGTTCAAATCCCACCGCTGCCATTATAACCAGCTGGCTTTGCTCTCCACTCTAACTTTCTCATAGACGGTTCAGAAGAACTCGACACTCGTGGTAGTGTGGCCGAGCGGTCTAAGGCGCTGGATTTAGGCTCCAGTCTCTCTGGAGGCGTGGGTTCAAATCCCACCACTGCCATTATCTTCTGATACGGGAGGACCGAGGCCTACCTCATCAGGCCTCCTAAGCCAATGTGAGCGTCCTTACCTGCATGTGCTTCGGGTCTTGGAATTCTTAGCTTGCACTGCCTTGAACAGATCAAATTTGGCCATGCTGTGGGACACAGCTGTTTCCTTTACTTCCAGAGAAGTCTCTCCTTTTTCCTAGATCGCTGCTTTTGTGCTGAAAAAGTAAAGCTAGGCCAGTCAGTTCAACGGCCCGATCTGTACAGCCGGAACCTTTTCATCATATGTGTAGCGTTGGTGGTATAGTGGTGAGCATAGCTGCCTTCCAAGCAGTTGACCCGGGTTCGATTCCCGGCCAACGCAAGCAGCAATTCTTTACACAAGTCTACATATTACGTCCCAAGGGTCCCTATACGTCCAATGCCGCTAACATGTCCGCTGCGCCTCTGTCCGGGTAATGGCAAGATGTTGGCCTTGGCTTTCTGACGTGTTCTCGCATCGGTTCTACTCTGTAGGTTCTCCCCAATGCAGTTGCTCACCCTTCTTCTGCTCAGAGCCTTTGTGTATCTCACGGTAGCGTGGCCGAGCGGTCTAAGGCGCTGGATTAAGGCTCCAGTCTCTTCGGAGGCGTGGGTTCAAATCCCACCGCTGCCATTATGACCAGCAGTGCAAATACAGCTGCCTTTGCCCGTCAATATAGCTTTCTCAACGACTGTTCAGAAGAATTTCGAGGCTTGTGGTAGTGTGGCCGAGCCGTCTCAATACCCGTATAGCGTTGGTGGTATAGTGGTTATCGTAGCTGCCTTCTAAGCAGTTGACCAGGGTATGATTCCCGGCAGACGCATGGATCCTTTCTTTACAGAAGTCTCAATTCCCTGTTTCTCGTGTAATTCCATTCATATTTGAAACTTGCATAACTTTTGACTGCTTGGAGATAGAAAGTCCATTCCAGCGCCAGCCGACTCATCTCACTGAGAGCATTCTGTAGAGCGGTAGAAGTCAAGCAAATTCCGCAGCGGGCCCAAGATAGGCCAGTTCTTGTGCGCTCCTTCTCAAAGTTTGCTCTTCATGCAGTCAGGATGGCAGAGCGGGCGAAGACGCTGCACGGCACGAATGTTGTTGGCTCTCACCTCCAACATTTCCATCATTTCCCTGGCTGTTCCTTCGGTAGCCGGCTCTCTAGGTTCCAGTCTCTTGGAGGCGTTGGTTCAAATCCCACCGCTGCCATTATAACCAGCTGGCTTTGCTCTCCACTCTAACTTTCTCATAGACGGTTCAGAAGAACTCGACACTCGTGGTAGTGTGGCCGAGCGGTCTAAGGCGCTGGATTTAGGCTCCAGTCTCTCTGGAGGCGTGGGTTCAAATCCCACCACTGCCATTATCTTCTGATACGGGAGGACCGAGGCCTACCTCATCAGGCCTCCTAAGCCAATGTGAGCGTCCTTACCTGCATGTGCTTCGGGTCTTGGAATTCTTAGCTTGCACTGCCTTGAACAGATCAAATTTGGCCATGCTGTGGGACACAGCTGTTTCCTTTACTTCCAGAGAAGTCTCTCCTTTTTCCTAGATCGCTGCTTTTGTGCTGAAAAAGTAAAGCTAGGCCAGTCAGTTCAACGGCCCGATCTGTACAGCCGGAACCTTTTCATCATATGTGTAGCGTTGGTGGTATAGTGGTGAGCATAGCTGCCTTCCAAGCAGTTGACCCGGGTTCGATTCCCGGCCAACGCAAGCAGCAATTCTTTACACAAGTCTACATATTACGTCCCAAGGGTCCCTATACGTCCAATGCCGCTAACATGTCCGCTGCGCCTCTGTCCGGGTAATGGCAAGATGTTGGCCTTGGCTTTCTGACGTGTTCTCGCATCGGTTCTACTCTGTAGGTTCTCCCCAATGCAGTTGCTCACCCTTCTTCTGCTCAGAGCCTTTGTGTATCTCACGGTAGCGTGGCCGAGCGGTCTAAGGCGCTGGATTAAGGCTCCAGTCTCTTCGGAGGCGTGGGTTCAAATCCCACCGCTGCCATTATGACCAGCAGTGCAAATACAGCTGCCTTTGCCCGTCAATATAGCTTTCTCAACGACTGTTCAGAAGAATTTCGAGGCTTGTGGTAGTGTGGCCGAGCCGTCTCAATACCCGTATAGCGTTGGTGGTATAGTGGTTATCGTAGCTGCCTTCTAAGCAGTTGACCAGGGTATGATTCCCGGCAGACGCATGGATCCTTTCTTTACAGAAGTCTCAATTCCCTGTTTCTCGTGTAATTCCATTCATATTTGAAACTTGCATAACTTTTGACTGCTTGGAGATAGAAAGTCCATTCCAGCGCCAGCCGACTCATCTCACTGAGAGCATTCTGTAGAGCGGTAGAAGTCAAGCAAATTCCGCAGCGGGCCCAAGATAGGCCAGTTCTTGTGCGCTCCTTCTCAAAGTTTGCTCTTCATGCAGTCAGGATGGCAGAGCGGGCGAAGACGCTGCACGGCACGAATGTTGTTGGCTCTCACCTCCAACATTTCCATCATTTCCCTGGCTGTTCCTTCGGTAGCCGGCTCTCTAGGTTCCAGTCTCTTGGAGGCGTTGGTTCAAATCCCACCGCTGCCATTATAACCAGCTGGCTTTGCTCTCCACTCTAACTTTCTCATAGACGGTTCAGAAGAACTCGACACTCGTGGTAGTGTGGCCGAGCGGTCTAAGGCGCTGGATTTAGGCTCCAGTCTCTCTGGAGGCGTGGGTTCAAATCCCACCACTGCCATTATCTTCTGATACGGGAGGACCGAGGATGGCAGAGCGGGCGAAGACGCTGCACGGCACGAATGTTGTTGGCTCTCACCTCCAACATTTCCATCATTTCCCTGGCTGTTCCTTCGGTAGCCGGCTCTCTAGGTTCCAGTCTCTTGGAGGCGTTGGTTCAAATCCCACCGCTGCCATTATAACCAGCAGGCTTTGCTCTCCACTCTAACTTTCTCATAGACGGTTCAGAAGAACTCGACACTCGTGGTAGTGTGGCCGAGCGGTCTAAGGTGCTGGATTTAGGCTCCAGTCTCTCTGGAGGCGTGGGTTCAAATCCCACCACTGCCATTATCTTCTGATACGGGAGGACCGAGGCCTACCTCATCAGGCCTCCTAAGCCAATGTGAGCGTCCTTACCTGCATGTGCTTCGGGTCTTGGAATTCTTAGCTTGCACTGCCTTGAACAGATCAAATTTGGCCATGCTGTGGGACACAGCTGTTTCCTTTACTTCCAGAGAAGTCTCTCCTTTTTCCTAGATCGCTGCTTTTGTGCTGAAAAAGTAAAGCTAGGCCAGTCAGTTCAACGGCCCGATCTGTACAGCCGGAACCTTTTCATCATATGTGTAGCGTTGGTGGTATAGTGGTGAGCATAGCTGCCTTCCAAGCAGTTGACCCGGGTTCGATTCCCGGCCAACGCAAGCAGCAATTCTTTACACAAGTCTACATATTACGTCCCAAGGGTCCCTATACGTCCAATGCCGCTAACATGTCCGCTGCGCCTCTGTCCGGGTAATGGCAAGATGTTGGCCTTGGCTTTCTGACGTGTTCTCGCATCGGTTCTACTCTGTAGGTTCTCCCCAATGCAGTTGCTCACCCTTCTTCTGCTCAGAGCCTTTGTGTATCTCACGGTAGCGTGGCCGAGCGGTCTAAGGCGCTGGATTAAGGCTCCAGTCTCTTCGGAGGCGTGGGTTCAAATCCCACCGCTGCCATTATGACCAGCAGTGCAAATACAGCTGCCTTTGCCCGTCAATATAGCTTTCTCAACGACTGTTCAGAAGAATTTCGAGGCTTGTGGTAGTGTGGCCGAGCCGTCTCAATACCCGTATAGCGTTGGTGGTATAGTGGTTATCGTAGCTGCCTTCTAAGCAGTTGACCAGGGTATGATTCCCGGCAGACGCATGGATCCTTTCTTTACAGAAGTCTCAATTCCCTGTTTCTCGTGTAATTCCATTCATATTTGAAACTTGCATAACTTTTGACTGCTTGGAGATAGAAAGTCCATTCCAGCGCCAGCCGACTCATCTCACTGAGAGCATTCTGTAGAGCGGTAGAAGTCAAGCAAATTCCGCAGCGGGCCCAAGATAGGCCAGTTCTTGTGCGCTCCTTCTCAAAGTTTGCTCTTCATGCAGTCAGGATGGCAGAGCGGGCGAAGACGCTGCACGGCACGAATGTTGTTGGCTCTCACCTCCAACATTTCCATCATTTCCCTGGCTGTTCCTTCGGTAGCCGGCTCTCTAGGTTCCAGTCTCTTGGAGGCGTTGGTTCAAATCCCACCGCTGCCATTATAACCAGCTGGCTTTGCTCTCCACTCTAACTTTCTCATAGACGGTTCAGAAGAACTCGACACTCGTGGTAGTGTGGCCGAGCGGTCTAAGGCGCTGGATTTAGGCTCCAGTCTCTCTGGAGGCGTGGGTTCAAATCCCACCACTGCCATTATCTTCTGATACGGGAGGACCGAGGCCTACCTCATCAGGCCTCCTAAGCCAATGTGAGCGTCCTTACCTGCATGTGCTTCGGGTCTTGGAATTCTTAGCTTGCACTGCCTTGAACAGATCAAATTTGGCCATGCTGTGGGACACAGCTGTTTCCTTTACTTCCAGAGAAGTCTCTCCTTTTTCCTAGATCGCTGCTTTTGTGCTGAAAAAGTAAAGCTAGGCCAGTCAGTTCAACGGCCCGATCTGTACAGCCGGAACCTTTTCATCATATGTGTAGCGTTGGTGGTATAGTGGTGAGCATAGCTGCCTTCCAAGCAGTTGACCCGGGTTCGATTCCCGGCCAACGCAAGCAGCAATTCTTTACACAAGTCTACATATTACGTCCCAAGGGTCCCTATACGTCCAATGCCGCTAACATGTCCGCTGCGCCTCTGTCCGGGTAATGGCAAGATGTTGGCCTTGGCTTTCTGACGTGTTCTCGCATCGGTTCTACTCTGTAGGTTCTCCCCAATGCAGTTGCTCACCCTTCTTCTGCTCAGAGCCTTTGTGTATCTCACGGTAGCGTGGCCGAGCGGTCTAAGGCGCTGGATTAAGGCTCCAGTCTCTTCGGAGGCGTGGGTTCAAATCCCACCGCTGCCATTATGACCAGCAGTGCAAATACAGCTGCCTTTGCCCGTCAATATAGCTTTCTCAACGACTGTTCAGAAGAATTTCGAGGCTTGTGGTAGTGTGGCCGAGCCGTCTCAATACCCGTATAGCGTTGGTGGTATAGTGGTTATCGTAGCTGCCTTCTAAGCAGTTGACCAGGGTATGATTCCCGGCAGACGCATGGATCCTTTCTTTACAGAAGTCTCAATTCCCTGTTTCTCGTGTAATTCCATTCATATTTGAAACTTGCATAACTTTTGACTGCTTGGAGATAGAAAGTCCATTCCAGCGCCAGCCGACTCATCTCACTGAGAGCATTCTGTAGAGCGGTAGAAGTCAAGCAAATTCCGCAGCGGGCCCAAGATAGGCCAGTTCTTGTGCGCTCCTTCTCAAAGTTTGCTCTTCATGCAGTCAGGATGGCAGAGCGGGCGAAGACGCTGCACGGCACGAATGTTGTTGGCTCTCACCTCCAACATTTCCATCATTTCCCTGGCTGTTCCTTCGGTAGCCGGCTCTCTAGGTTCCAGTCTCTTGGAGGCGTTGGTTCAAATCCCACCGCTGCCATTATAACCAGCTGGCTTTGCTCTCCACTCTAACTTTCTCATAGACGGTTCAGAAGAACTCGACACTCGTGGTAGTGTGGCCGAGCGGTCTAAGGCGCTGGATTTAGGCTCCAGTCTCTCTGGAGGCGTGGGTTCAAATCCCACCACTGCCATTATCTTCTGATACGGGAGGACCGAGGCCTACCTCATCAGGCCTCCTAAGCCAATGTGAGCGTCCTTACCTGCATGTGCTTCGGGTCTTGGAATTCTTAGCTTGCACTGCCTTGAACAGATCAAATTTGGCCATGCTGTGGGACACAGCTGTTTCCTTTACTTCCAGAGAAGTCTCTCCTTTTTCCTAGATCGCTGCTTTTGTGCTGAAAAAGTAAAGCTAGGCCAGTCAGTTCAACGGCCCGATCTGTACAGCCGGAACCTTTTCATCATATGTGTAGCGTTGGTGGTATAGTGGTGAGCATAGCTGCCTTCCAAGCAGTTGACCCGGGTTCGATTCCCGGCCAACGCAAGCAGCAATTCTTTACACAAGTCTACATATTACGTCCCAAGGGTCCCTATACGTCCAATGCCGCTAACATGTCCGCTGCGCCTCTGTCCGGGTAATGGCAAGATGTTGGCCTTGGCTTTCTGACGTGTTCTCGCATCGGTTCTACTCTGTAGGTTCTCCCCAATGCAGTTGCTCACCCTTCTTCTGCTCAGAGCCTTTGTGTATCTCACGGTAGCGTGGCCGAGCGGTCTAAGGCGCTGGATTAAGGCTCCAGTCTCTTCGGAGGCGTGGGTTCAAATCCCACCGCTGCCATTATGACCAGCAGTGCAAATACAGCTGCCTTTGCCCGTCAATATAGCTTTCTCAACGACTGTTCAGAAGAATTTCGAGGCTTGTGGTAGTGTGGCCGAGCCGTCTCAATACCCGTATAGCGTTGGTGGTATAGTGGTTATCGTAGCTGCCTTCTAAGCAGTTGACCAGGGTATGATTCCCGGCAGACGCATGGATCCTTTCTTTACAGAAGTCTCAATTCCCTGTTTCTCGTGTAATTCCATTCATATTTGAAACTTGCATAACTTTTGACTGCTTGGAGATAGAAAGTCCATTCCAGCGCCAGCCGACTCATCTCACTGAGAGCATTCTGTAGAGCGGTAGAAGTCAAGCAAATTCCGCAGCGGGCCCAAGATAGGCCAGTTCTTGTGCGCTCCTTCTCAAAGTTTGCTCTTCATGCAGTCAGGATGGCAGAGCGGGCGAAGACGCTGCACGGCACGAATGTTGTTGGCTCTCACCTCCAACATTTCCATCATTTCCCTGGCTGTTCCTTCGGTAGCCGGCTCTCTAGGTTCCAGTCTCTTGGAGGCGTTGGTTCAAATCCCACCGCTGCCATTATAACCAGCTGGCTTTGCTCTCCACTCTAACTTTCTCATAGACGGTTCAGAAGAACTCGACACTCGTGGTAGTGTGGCCGAGCGGTCTAAGGCGCTGGATTTAGGCTCCAGTCTCTCTGGAGGCGTGGGTTCAAATCCCACCACTGCCATTATCTTCTGATACGGGAGGACCGAGGCCTACCTCATCAGGCCTCCTAAGCCAATGTGAGCGTCCTTACCTGCATGTGCTTCGGGTCTTGGAATTCTTAGCTTGCACTGCCTTGAACAGATCAAATTTGGCCATGCTGTGGGACACAGCTGTTTCCTTTACTTCCAGAGAAGTCTCTCCTTTTTCCTAGATCGCTGCTTTTGTGCTGAAAAAGTAAAGCTAGGCCAGTCAGTTCAACGGCCCGATCTGTACAGCCGGAACCTTTTCATCATATGTGTAGCGTTGGTGGTATAGTGGTGAGCATAGCTGCCTTCCAAGCAGTTGACCCGGGTTCGATTCCCGGCCAACGCAAGCAGCAATTCTTTACACAAGTCTACATATTACGTCCCAAGGGTCCCTATACGTCCAATGCCGCTAACATGTCCGCTGCGCCTCTGTCCGGGTAATGGCAAGATGTTGGCCTTGGCTTTCTGACGTGTTCTCGCATCGGTTCTACTCTGTAGGTTCTCCCCAATGCAGTTGCTCACCCTTCTTCTGCTCAGAGCCTTTGTGTATCTCACGGTAGCGTGGCCGAGCGGTCTAAGGCGCTGGATTAAGGCTCCAGTCTCTTCGGAGGCGTGGGTTCAAATCCCACCGCTGCCATTATGACCAGCAGTGCAAATACAGCTGCCTTTGCCCGTCAATATAGCTTTCTCAACGACTGTTCAGAAGAATTTCGAGGCTTGTGGTAGTGTGGCCGAGCCGTCTCAATACCCGTATAGCGTTGGTGGTATAGTGGTTATCGTAGCTGCCTTCTAAGCAGTTGACCAGGGTATGATTCCCGGCAGACGCATGGATCCTTTCTTTACAGAAGTCTCAATTCCCTGTTTCTCGTGTAATTCCATTCATATTTGAAACTTGCATAACTTTTGACTGCTTGGAGATAGAAAGTCCATTCCAGCGCCAGCCGACTCATCTCACTGAGAGCATTCTGTAGAGCGGTAGAAGTCAAGCAAATTCCGCAGCGGGCCCAAGATAGGCCAGTTCTTGTGCGCTCCTTCTCAAAGTTTGCTCTTCATGCAGTCAGGATGGCAGAGCGGGCGAAGACGCTGCACGGCACGAATGTTGTTGGCTCTCACCTCCAACATTTCCATCATTTCCCTGGCTGTTCCTTCGGTAGCCGGCTCTCTAGGTTCCAGTCTCTTGGAGGCGTTGGTTCAAATCCCACCGCTGCCATTATAACCAGCTGGCTTTGCTCTCCACTCTAACTTTCTCATAGACGGTTCAGAAGAACTCGACACTCGTGGTAGTGTGGCCGAGCGGTCTAAGGCGCTGGATTTAGGCTCCAGTCTCTCTGGAGGCGTGGGTTCAAATCCCACCACTGCCATTATCTTCTGATACGGGAGGACCGAGGCCTACCTCATCAGGCCTCCTAAGCCAATGTGAGCGTCCTTACCTGCATGTGCTTCGGGTCTTGGAATTCTTAGCTTGCACTGCCTTGAACAGATCAAATTTGGCCATGCTGTGGGACACAGCTGTTTCCTTTACTTCCAGAGAAGTCTCTCCTTTTTCCTAGATCGCTGCTTTTGTGCTGAAAAAGTAAAGCTAGGCCAGTCAGTTCAACGGCCCGATCTGTACAGCCGGAACCTTTTCATCATATGTGTAGCGTTGGTGGTATAGTGGTGAGCATAGCTGCCTTCCAAGCAGTTGACCCGGGTTCGATTCCCGGCCAACGCAAGCAGCAATTCTTTACACAAGTCTACATATTACGTCCCAAGGGTCCCTATACGTCCAATGCCGCTAACATGTCCGCTGCGCCTCTGTCCGGGTAATGGCAAGATGTTGGCCTTGGCTTTCTGACGTGTTCTCGCATCGGTTCTACTCTGTAGGTTCTCCCCAATGCAGTTGCTCACCCTTCTTCTGCTCAGAGCCTTTGTGTATCTCACGGTAGCGTGGCCGAGCGGTCTAAGGCGCTGGATTAAGGCTCCAGTCTCTTCGGAGGCGTGGGTTCAAATCCCACCGCTGCCATTATGACCAGCAGTGCAAATACAGCTGCCTTTGCCCGTCAATATAGCTTTCTCAACGACTGTTCAGAAGAATTTCGAGGCTTGTGGTAGTGTGGCCGAGCCGTCTCAATACCCGTATAGCGTTGGTGGTATAGTGGTTATCGTAGCTGCCTTCTAAGCAGTTGACCAGGGTATGATTCCCGGCAGACGCATGGATCCTTTCTTTACAGAAGTCTCAATTCCCTGTTTCTCGTGTAATTCCATTCATATTTGAAACTTGCATAACTTTTGACTGCTTGGAGATAGAAAGTCCATTCCAGCGCCAGCCGACTCATCTCACTGAGAGCATTCTGTAGAGCGGTAGAAGTCAAGCAAATTCCGCAGCGGGCCCAAGATAGGCCAGTTCTTGTGCGCTCCTTCTCAAAGTTTGCTCTTCATGCAGTCAGGATGGCAGAGCGGGCGAAGACGCTGCACGGCACGAATGTTGTTGGCTCTCACCTCCAACATTTCCATCATTTCCCTGGCTGTTCCTTCGGTAGCCGGCTCTCTAGGTTCCAGTCTCTTGGAGGCGTTGGTTCAAATCCCACCGCTGCCATTATAACCAGCTGGCTTTGCTCTCCACTCTAACTTTCTCATAGACGGTTCAGAAGAACTCGACACTCGTGGTAGTGTGGCCGAGCGGTCTAAGGCGCTGGATTTAGGCTCCAGTCTCTCTGGAGGCGTGGGTTCAAATCCCACCACTGCCATTATCTTCTGATACGGGAGGACCGAGGCCTACCTCATCAGGCCTCCTAAGCCAATGTGAGCGTCCTTACCTGCATGTGCTTCGGGTCTTGGAATTCTTAGCTTGCACTGCCTTGAACAGATCAAATTTGGCCATGCTGTGGGACACAGCTGTTTCCTTTACTTCCAGAGAAGTCTCTCCTTTTTCCTAGATCGCTGCTTTTGTGCTGAAAAAGTAAAGCTAGGCCAGTCAGTTCAACGGCCCGATCTGTACAGCCGGAACCTTTTCATCATATGTGTAGCGTTGGTGGTATAGTGGTGAGCATAGCTGCCTTCCAAGCAGTTGACCCGGGTTCGATTCCCGGCCAACGCAAGCAGCAATTCTTTACACAAGTCTACATATTACGTCCCAAGGGTCCCTATACGTCCAATGCCGCTAACATGTCCGCTGCGCCTCTGTCCGGGTAATGGCAAGATGTTGGCCTTGGCTTTCTGACGTGTTCTCGCATCGGTTCTACTCTGTAGGTTCTCCCCAATGCAGTTGCTCACCCTTCTTCTGCTCAGAGCCTTTGTGTATCTCACGGTAGCGTGGCCGAGCGGTCTAAGGCGCTGGATTAAGGCTCCAGTCTCTTCGGAGGCGTGGGTTCAAATCCCACCGCTGCCATTATGACCAGCAGTGCAAATACAGCTGCCTTTGCCCGTCAATATAGCTTTCTCAACGACTGTTCAGAAGAATTTCGAGGCTTGTGGTAGTGTGGCCGAGCCGTCTCAATACCCGTATAGCGTTGGTGGTATAGTGGTTATCGTAGCTGCCTTCTAAGCAGTTGACCAGGGTATGATTCCCGGCAGACGCATGGATCCTTTCTTTACAGAAGTCTCAATTCCCTGTTTCTCGTGTAATTCCATTCATATTTGAAACTTGCATAACTTTTGACTGCTTGGAGATAGAAAGTCCATTCCAGCGCCAGCCGACTCATCTCACTGAGAGCATTCTGTAGAGCGGTAGAAGTCAAGCAAATTCCGCAGCGGGCCCAAGATAGGCCAGTTCTTGTGCGCTCCTTCTCAAAGTTTGCTCTTCATGCAGTCAGGATGGCAGAGCGGGCGAAGACGCTGCACGGCACGAATGTTGTTGGCTCTCACCTCCAACATTTCCATCATTTCCCTGGCTGTTCCTTCGGTAGCCGGCTCTCTAGGTTCCAGTCTCTTGGAGGCGTTGGTTCAAATCCCACCGCTGCCATTATAACCAGCTGGCTTTGCTCTCCACTCTAACTTTCTCATAGACGGTTCAGAAGAACTCGACACTCGTGGTAGTGTGGCCGAGCGGTCTAAGGCGCTGGATTTAGGCTCCAGTCTCTCTGGAGGCGTGGGTTCAAATCCCACCACTGCCATTATCTTCTGATACGGGAGGACCGAGGCCTACCTCATCAGGCCTCCTAAGCCAATGTGAGCGTCCTTACCTGCATGTGCTTCGGGTCTTGGAATTCTTAGCTTGCACTGCCTTGAACAGATCAAATTTGGCCATGCTGTGGGACACAGCTGTTTCCTTTACTTCCAGAGAAGTCTCTCCTTTTTCCTAGATCGCTGCTTTTGTGCTGAAAAAGTAAAGCTAGGCCAGTCAGTTCAACGGCCCGATCTGTACAGCCGGAACCTTTTCATCATATGTGTAGCGTTGGTGGTATAGTGGTGAGCATAGCTGCCTTCCAAGCAGTTGACCCGGGTTCGATTCCCGGCCAACGCAAGCAGCAATTCTTTACACAAGTCTACATATTACGTCCCAAGGGTCCCTATACGTCCAATGCCGCTAACATGTCCGCTGCGCCTCTGTCCGGGTAATGGCAAGATGTTGGCCTTGGCTTTCTGACGTGTTCTCGCATCGGTTCTACTCTGTAGGTTCTCCCCAATGCAGTTGCTCACCCTTCTTCTGCTCAGAGCCTTTGTGTATCTCACGGTAGCGTGGCCGAGCGGTCTAAGGCGCTGGATTAAGGCTCCAGTCTCTTCGGAGGCGTGGGTTCAAATCCCACCGCTGCCATTATGACCAGCAGTGCAAATACAGCTGCCTTTGCCCGTCAATATAGCTTTCTCAACGACTGTTCAGAAGAATTTCGAGGCTTGTGGTAGTGTGGCCGAGCCGTCTCAATACCCGTATAGCGTTGGTGGTATAGTGGTTATCGTAGCTGCCTTCTAAGCAGTTGACCAGGGTATGATTCCCGGCAGACGCATGGATCCTTTCTTTACAGAAGTCTCAATTCCCTGTTTCTCGTGTAATTCCATTCATATTTGAAACTTGCATAACTTTTGACTGCTTGGAGATAGAAAGTCCATTCCAGCGCCAGCCGACTCATCTCACTGAGAGCATTCTGTAGAGCGGTAGAAGTCAAGCAAATTCCGCAGCGGGCCCAAGATAGGCCAGTTCTTGTGCGCTCCTTCTCAAAGTTTGCTCTTCATGCAGTCAGGATGGCAGAGCGGGCGAAGACGCTGCACGGCACGAATGTTGTTGGCTCTCACCTCCAACATTTCCATCATTTCCCTGGCTGTTCCTTCGGTAGCCGGCTCTCTAGGTTCCAGTCTCTTGGAGGCGTTGGTTCAAATCCCACCGCTGCCATTATAACCAGCTGGCTTTGCTCTCCACTCTAACTTTCTCATAGACGGTTCAGAAGAACTCGACACTCGTGGTAGTGTGGCCGAGCGGTCTAAGGCGCTGGATTTAGGCTCCAGTCTCTCTGGAGGCGTGGGTTCAAATCCCACCACTGCCATTATCTTCTGATACGGGAGGACCGAGGATGGCAGAGCGGGCGAAGACGCTGCACGGCACGAATGTTGTTGGCTCTCACCTCCAACATTTCCATCATTTCCCTGGCTGTTCCTTCGGTAGCCGGCTCTCTAGGTTCCAGTCTCTTGGAGGCGTTGGTTCAAATCCCACCGCTGCCATTATAACCAGCAGGCTTTGCTCTCCACTCTAACTTTCTCATAGACGGTTCAGAAGAACTCGACACTCGTGGTAGTGTGGCCGAGCGGTCTAAGGCGCTGGATTTAGGCTCCAGTCTCTCTGGAGGCGTGGGTTCAAATCCCACCACTGCCATTATCTTCTGATACGGGAGGACCGAGGCCTACCTCATCAGGCCTCCTAAGCCAATGTGAGCGTCCTTACCTGCATGTGCTTCGGGTCTTGGAATTCTTAGCTTGCACTGCCTTGAACAGATCAAATTTGGCCATGCTGTGGGACACAGCTGTTTCCTTTACTTCCAGAGAAGTCTCTCCTTTTTCCTAGATCGCTGCTTTTGTGCTGAAAAAGTAAAGCTAGGCCAGTCAGTTCAACGGCCCGATCTGTACAGCCGGAACCTTTTCATCATATGTGTAGCGTTGGTGGTATAGTGGTGAGCATAGCTGCCTTCCAAGCAGTTGACCCGGGTTCGATTCCCGGCCAACGCAAGCAGCAATTCTTTACACAAGTCTACATATTACGTCCCAAGGGTCCCTATACGTCCAATGCCGCTAACATGTCCGCTGCGCCTCTGTCCGGGTAATGGCAAGATGTTGGCCTTGGCTTTCTGACGTGTTCTCGCATCGGTTCTACTCTGTAGGTTCTCCCCAATGCAGTTGCTCACCCTTCTTCTGCTCAGAGCCTTTGTGTATCTCACGGTAGCGTGGCCGAGCGGTCTAAGGCGCTGGATTAAGGCTCCAGTCTCTTCGGAGGCGTGGGTTCAAATCCCACCGCTGCCATTATGACCAGCAGTGCAAATACAGCTGCCTTTGCCCGTCAATATAGCTTTCTCAACGACTGTTCAGAAGAATTTCGAGGCTTGTGGTAGTGTGGCCGAGCCGTCTCAATACCCGTATAGCGTTGGTGGTATAGTGGTTATCGTAGCTGCCTTCTAAGCAGTTGACCAGGGTATGATTCCCGGCAGACGCATGGATCCTTTCTTTACAGAAGTCTCAATTCCCTGTTTCTCGTGTAATTCCATTCATATTTGAAACTTGCATAACTTTTGACTGCTTGGAGTTAGAAAGTCCATTCCAGCGCCAGCCGACTCATCTCACTGAGAGCATTCTGTAGAGCGGTAGAAGTCAAGCAAATTCCGCAGCGGGCCCAAGATAGGCCAGTTCTTGTGCGCTCCTTCTCAAAGTTTGCTCTTCATGCAGTCAGGATGGCAGAGCGGGCGAAGACGCTGCACGGCACGAATGTTGTTGGCTCTCACCTCCAACATTTCCATCATTTCCCTGGCTGTTCCTTCGGTAGCCGGCTCTCTAGGTTCCAGTCTCTTGGAGGCGTTGGTTCAAATCCCACCGCTGCCATTATAACCAGCAGGCTTTGCTCTCCACTCTAACTTTCTCATAGACGGTTCAGAAGAACTCGACACTCGTGGTAGTGTGGCCGAGCGGTCTAAGGCGCTGGATTTAGGCTCCAGTCTCTCTGGAGGCGTGGGTTCAAATCCCACCACTGCCATTATCTTCTGATACGGGAGGACCGAGGCCTACCTCATCAGGCCTCCTAAGCCAATGTGAGCGTCCTTACCTGCATGTGCTTCGGGTCTTGGAATTCTTAGCTTGCACTGCCTTGAACAGATCAAATTTGGCCATGCTGTGGGACACAGCTGTTTCCTTTACTTCCAGAGAAGTCTCTCCTTTTTCCTAGATCGCTGCTTTTGTGCTGAAAAAGTAAAGCTAGGCCAGTCAGTTCAACGGCCCGATCTGTACAGCCGGAACCTTTTCATCATATGTGTAGCGTTGGTGGTATAGTGGTGAGCATAGCTGCCTTCCAAGCAGTTGACCCGGGTTCGATTCCCGGCCAACGCAAGCAGCAATTCTTTACACAAGTCTACATATTACGTCCCAAGGGTCCCTATACGTCCAATGCCGCTAACATGTCCGCTGCGCCTCTGTCCGGGTAATGGCAAGATGTTGGCCTTGGCTTTCTGACGTGTTCTCGCATCGGTTCTACTCTGTAGGTTCTCCCCAATGCAGTTGCTCACCCTTCTTCTGCTCAGAGCCTTTGTGTATCTCACGGTAGCGTGGCCGAGCGGTCTAAGGCGCTGGATTAAGGCTCCAGTCTCTTCGGAGGCGTGGGTTCAAATCCCACCGCTGCCATTATGACCAGCAGTGCAAATACAGCTGCCTTTGCCCGTCAATATAGCTTTCTCAACGACTGTTCAGAAGAATTTCGAGGCTTGTGGTAGTGTGGCCGAGCCGTCTCAATACCCGTATAGCGTTGGTGGTATAGTGGTTATCGTAGCTGCCTTCTAAGCAGTTGACCAGGGTATGATTCCCGGCAGACGCATGGATCCTTTCTTTACAGAAGTCTCAATTCCCTGTTTCTCGTGTAATTCCATTCATATTTGAAACTTGCATAACTTTTGACTGCTTGGAGTTAGAAAGTCCATTCCAGCGCCAGCCGACTCATCTCACTGAGAGCATTCTGTAGAGCGGTAGAAGTCAAGCAAATTCCGCAGCGGGCCCAAGATAGGCCAGTTCTTGTGCGCTCCTTCTCAAAGTTTGCTCTTCATGCAGTCAGGATGGCAGAGCGGGCGAAGACGCTGCACGGCACGAATGTTGTTGGCTCTCACCTCCAACATTTCCATCATTTCCCTGGCTGTTCCTTCGGTAGCCGGCTCTCTAGGTTCCAGTCTCTTGGAGGCATTGGTTCAAATCCCACCGCTGCCATTATAACCAGCTGGCTTTGCTCTCCACTCTAACTTTCTCATAGACGGTTCAGAAGAACTCGACACTCGTGGTAGTGTGGCCGAGCGGTCTAAGGCGCTGGATTTAGGCTCCAGTCTCTCTGGAGGCGTGGGTTCAAATCCCACCACTGCCATTATCTTCTGATACGGGAGGACCGAGGCCTACCTCATCAGGCCTCCTAAGCCAATGTGAGCGTCCTTACCTGCATGTGCTTCGGGTCTTGGAATTCTTAGCTTGCACTGCCTTGAACAGATCAAATTTGGCCATGCTGTGGGACACAGCTGTTTCCTTTACTTCCAGAGAAGTCTCTCCTTTTTCCTAGATCGCTGCTTTTGTGCTGAAAAAGTAAAGCTAGGCCAGTCAGTTCAACGGCCCGATCTGTACAGCCGGAACCTTTTCATCATATGTGTAGCGTTGGTGGTATAGTGGTGAGCATAGCTGCCTTCCAAGCAGTTGACCCGGGTTCGATTCCCGGCCAACGCAAGCAGCAATTCTTTACACAAGTCTACATATTACGTCCCAAGGGTCCCTATACGTCCAATGCCGCTAACATGTCCGCTGCGCCTCTGTCCGGGTAATGGCAAGATGTTGGCCTTGGCTTTCTGACGTGTTCTCGCATCGGTTCTACTCTGTAGGTTCTCCCCAATGCAGTTGCTCACCCTTCTTCTGCTCAGAGCCTTTGTGTATCTCACGGTAGCGTGGCCGAGCGGTCTAAGGCGCTGGATTAAGGCTCCAGTCTCTTCGGAGGCGTGGGTTCAAATCCCACCGCTGCCATTATGACCAGCAGTGCAAATACAGCTGCCTTTGCCCGTCAATATATCTTTCTCAACGACTGTTCAGAAGAATTTCGAGGCTTGTGGTAGTGTGGCCGAGCCGTCTCAATACCCGTATAGCGTTGGTGGTATAGTGGTTATCGTAGCTGCCTTCTAAGCAGTTGACCAGGGTATGATTCCCGGCAGACGCATGGATCCTTTCTTTACAGAAGTCTCAATTCCCTGTTTCTCGTGTAATTCCATTCATATTTGAAACTTGCATAACTTTTGACTGCTTGGAGTTAGAAAGTCCATTCCAGCGCCAGCCGACTCATCTCACTGAGAGCATTCTGTAGAGCGGTAGAAGTCAAGCAAATTCCGCAGCGGGCCCAAGATAGGCCAGTTCTTGTGCGCTCCTTCTCAAAGTTTGCTCTTCATGCAGTCAGGATGGCAGAGCGGGCGAAGACGCTGCACGGCACGAATGTTGTTGGCTCTCACCTCCAACATTTCCATCATTTCCCTGGCTGTTCCTTCGGTAGCCGGCTCTCTAGGTTCCAGTCTCTTGGAGGCATTGGTTCAAATCCCACCGCTGCCATTATAACCAGCTGGCTTTGCTCTCCACTCTAACTTTCTCATAGACGGTTCAGAAGAACTCGACACTAACAGCATGGCCATGGAAAAATCAATAAACACATTTTGAAAAAAAAAAAACATGTCTGCTGCGCCTCTGTCCGGGTAATGGCAAGATGTTCTTAGCTTGCACTGCCTTGAACAGATCAAATTTGGCCATGCTGTGGGACACAGCTGTTTCCTTGACTTCCAGAGAAGTCTCTCCTTTTTCAGCTGCTTTTGTGCTGAAAAATTAAAGCTAGGGAACAAACAGCTCCAACCTTGTTGGTTGAAAGCTTTTGGGTTTATTTAATTTCTGGTTGAACAGTTAAGTTGCAAACAATGGAGAAACCGAACCTGATGGCTTCCCTCGAAAAGCAGAGCAGGTGGCATTTATCACACTCTTTGTGCGTGCGCAATGACACACCCAGTTTGCGATAGACTCTGAGGGGGCACCAGGATTTGAACCTAGGACCTCTTGATCTGCAGTCAAATGCTCTACCACTGAGCTATACCCCCTTTAGGGAAAACTATGTGCCCCAAGTGACATGTTTTTTTGTCTGAAACTGGAACGCAAACGCTGCAGAGCTTTTTGCAATGAGACCTTTCTCTCTGGACAACCCCCATTAGCTTTGCAGCTTAGGGATGTAGCTCAGTGGTAGAGCGCATGCTTCGCATGTATGAGGTCCAGGGATCGTTCCCCGGCATCTCCAAAAGCGCTTGAAGACGTAGTCTTTTGTAAACTCCAAGGGAACTATCCTCAGCTCAGCAGCAGGTGACAGTGGTCGGTCGAGTGAACAGGGCAGAGAGCTTACTGTATTTTTCAAACATTTTCAACCCGGCAGCTCTTCTTTGGAGGCCTTGTCAACCTTAATGCACGAAGCTACCTAGCCAGACTCAGTAGCTTTCATTTTGGAGTCTTTTGTCATGTTTACTTCCTCAGAATGGGTTTGGATATTGCAGCTTGAAGTCAAAAGGCCATGTCAGAAGTGGGATTCGAACCCACGCCTCCATTCAGAGACCAGAAATCCCTCAACTGAGGAAGGTACACCACCTTGAGTCTGGCGCCTTAGACCACTCGGCCATCCTGACTTGAACAGAAGGGAACAAACAGCTCCAACCTTGTTGGTCGAAAGCTCTTGGGTTTATTTGATTTCTGGTTGAACAGTTAAGTTGCAAACAATGGAGAAACCGAACCTGATTGCTTCCCTCGAAAAGCAGAGCAGGTGGCATTTATCACACTCTTTGTGCGTGCGATGACACACCCAGTTTGCGATAGATTCTGAGGGGGCACCAGGATTTGAACCTAGGACCTCTTGATCTGCAGTCAAATGCTCTACCACTGAGCTATACCCCCTTTAGGGAAAACGATGTGCCCCAAGTGACATGTTTTTTTGTCTGAAACTGGAACGCAAACGCTGCAGAGCTTTTTGCAATGAGACCTTTCTCTCTGGACAACCCCCATTAGCTTTGCAGCTTGGGGATGTAGCTCAGTGGTAGAGCGCATGCTTCGCATGTATGAGGTCCCGGGATCGTTCCCCGGCATCTCCAAAAGCGATTGAAGACGTGGTCTTTTGTAAACTCCAAGGGAACTATCCTCAGCTCAGCAGCAGGTGACAGTGGTCAGTCGAGTGAACAGGGCAGAGAGCTTACTGTATTTTTCAAACATTTTAATCAACCCGGCAGCTCTTCTTTGGAGGCCTTGTCAACCTTAATGCACGAAGCTACCTAGCCAGACTCAGTAGCATCCATTTTGGAATCTTTTGTCACGTTTACTTCCTCGGAATGGGTTTGGATATTTTGTCTGAAACTGGAACGCAAACGCTGCAGAGCTTTTTGCAATGAGACCTTTCTCTCTGGACAACC